>NC_090825.1:24984318-25287348 GCF_028021215.1 Eschrichtius robustus
CTCCGTTAATCCTTCCCTCTTTTCCTACTCCAGTCAAACATATTTTGTGCCCCCAGATTCTATCCACTTAGTGACCAAGAGAGTTGCAGCTAGTTTTCAAATGAGAAGAATTTATCTTCACAAGATTTCTCAAAGAAGAATAGATCTAAGGAATGTGCAAGAAAAAAAAGTGAGTAATTTTAATTGAATTTAACTCATTCAGAAATGTTTAACTTACTTAAAAACCAGCAAATGTTAAGGGGCTTTTTCTCATAAATAGTTCAGTTAATTTTGCCTAAATAGTTCAATTAATACAACAGTAATTTTGAAAGTTTTATATAGACAGTAACAGAAAATTTCCCCATTGTTCATAATAGTTATTGTAATTCTCTCACTTCACTTATAATAGGATCTTTCTTGCAGAGATTTATGTGGCCTGTTTATTTTGTAAGCATATGTAGCTGTAATCGTGGCCAACTTTATTGCTATGAACACCACTAGAATTCAGAATTTTAGTGACTTCATCATAAATCCTTCCGACTGTTACACAGCCAGTTACAGTACTAAAAATAAAGCCTTATTCATAAGGAAAGAATAATGAGTCCAGTTCCCCACACCCAATACACACATCCACTTAGAACCACGTTTCAACCTATTCAGAATCACTGTTTTCACAAATTTATGGAATCTCCTACTTAGATTTAGAGACAATCTTAAAGACATTTATTTTCTAACCATTCTACAGTAATTGTAATATTATTTTCAAGAAAGACCTTAAATGAAATATGTTTCTTCCTGAGGCATATCTTACTATTTTAAAGCAATATTAGCCATTTATCTCACCTTTTGGTCACATACAGTAAAGTCTAAACACTTCACATTGTGTAACTTATCTAAAGTTAATCCTTATGACCCTCATGAGAAAGGTGGCCATATAAATTATCATCCATTCCAGGATCTAAAACATGCAATAATTTATATATTTTTTCATAGTTTCTTTTGCCTTAATTTAAAATGAGTATTTCAACAAATACTTTTGTAAGACAAAACTCGTCAAAGACAGTATATCTATTTAGAATTCTGAATATTTTCCCAAAACTAAATAGGGTAAAATTATAAATCTTCTCAATTTCATTCCAGTCTGATAGAATAAATTTAACCTATCAAAAGAAGTGTCTTCCAAATACAAATAAACAAATCCATTAATTCTCATTCTTTAATTTATTTAGTTGATATATTGGTTTTGTAGAGATACTTTTAACGTCTTTTTGATTTGAAGGTTTATTTTCAAAATAATTACAATTCTAAGAAATATTAAGACCCAACGTTCTGGGGCTATATACTTTGACTACCGTGATTAAAAATTCCCAACTGTTTTTGAAAAAAACACATATAAGCAAAATTTCAAGAACTCACAATGTAGGACCTTTAGGTTGACCCAGGAAGTAGTCAACAACCAAGTTAAATTTTTTTTAAAAATCTGATTAATGATGGGTAACAAAGAGAAAACAATCTAATTGCTTTCAAATTATTTTGTGTTTTCCACATCAGTATTGTTATAAACATTGTAGTCCACTAATATGTCTAAAAATAGAAATATTTATAAATTTCATGACTAAAACTTCTATGCATTTATAGTTTTAATATTTTTATAGTTTTAAAAATTATCTGTACTTTTAGGAATTTTCGATTTAAAGAAAAATTGTGAAGATAGTACAAAAAGGTTACATATATGCCTTATCTAGTTTCATCTATTACTAACATCTCACATTACTATAGTATATTTGTTAGGATTAGTGTAAATATTGATATATTATGATCAACTGAAACTCATATATTCTTCAGATTTCCTTAGTTTTTCCTTGATGTCTTTTGTCTGTTTAGGATCCTACTCAGGATGCCACATCAAATTTAGTTTTCATGCTTTCTTAGGCTTCTCTTGGCTGTTACATTTTCTCGAACTTTCCTTGTTTTGGATGACCTTGACAGGTTTGTGGAGTACTGGTCAGGTATTTTGTAGAATATCTTTCAACTGGGATTTGTCTAATGTTTCTTCTCATGATTGGTCTGGGGTTGTGTGTTTCTGGAAGCAAGCTCATCACCAAATCCAAGTCCACTTAGTTTTTCTTGTGTACTTTGTTTAAGAGGTTTTGTAGTTTTGAATTTTACATTTAGGTCTATGATCCATTTTATGTTAATTTAATATAATATATACTATATATATATATATATGCATATGGATGTCCAATTATTCTAGCACCATTTGTTGAAAATACTATCCTTTCTCCACTGACTTGCCTTTGCTCCTTTGTCAAAGATCATTTGATGGTACTTGTGGATATCTATTTCTGGGCTCTCTACTTTGTTATTCTGATCTATGTCTATTCTTTTGCCAGTACCTTGCTGCCTTGATTACTACAGCTTTATAAGAAGTCTTGAAAATAGGTGGTGTGTGCCCTCCAAACTTGTTCTTCTTTACTATTGTTTAGGGTATTGTATGTTGCTTACCTGTTCATATAAACTTTAGAATCTCTTTGGCACTATCTAAAAAATGCCTCCTGGGATACTGATTGGGATGCAAGGGATCTATAGATTAAGTTGTGAAGAATGGACATATTAACAATGTTGCATCTTTCAATGTATGATGTCCATTTATTTAGATCATCTTTGATGTCTTTCATTAGAGTTTTATAGTTCTCCACATATGGTCTCTGTATGTGTTTTGATAAATTTATACCTAACAATTTCATTTTATTGGGTGCTAATTCTTTTTTAATTTTCACATTCTAATTATACATTGCTGATACATAGGAAAATAATTGATTTTTGTATATCACCTTTTATCCTACAAACTTGCTAGCTTTGCATATTAGTTCCAGGTTCTTTGGGATTTTCTACTTAGATAATGATGTCATTGGTGAGCAGAGATGGTTTTCTTTCTTTCTTTTCAACCCATATGCTGTTTCTTCTCTTTGTCATCTTATTATACTAATATTAGTAATAACTTCCAGTATGATATTGAGTAGGGGTGGTGAGAGAAGACATTCTTGACTTATTCTCAGTCTTAAGAGATAAGCAATCAGTTACTCAGCATTAAGCACTGTGTTAGCTATAAGTTACGTGTAGGTGCTCTTTACCAAATTGAGGAAGTTCTCTACTCCTAGTTTGCTGAGATTTTTTTATTATGAGTATGTCTTGAATTTTGTTCAACAATTTTTCTGTATCAATATGACTATGTAAATTTTCTTCTTTAGCTTTTTGGTGTGATGAATTACATCAGCTAATTTTCAAATACTAAATCAGCCTTAATTACTAATCAGTAATCAGTGTACTCAGAATAAATCCCACTTGATCACTGTATATATCTTTTTATACATTGTTAGATTCCATTTGCTAACATTTTGTCCAAATTTTTGTATCAGTGTCCAGTAGAGATATTGGTCCATAGTTTTCCTTTCTTGTAATTTCTTCACCTGGTTTTGGCATTAAGATAATGATGGCCTTATATAATGAATTAAGAATTATTCCTTCTGATTCTATTTCTGGAAGATATTGTGGAGAATAGGTATCACATCTTTATGAAATGTTTTCTAAAATTCACCAATAAAATTATCTGGACCCGGTAATTTTACTTTTGGAAAGTTATTAGTTATTGATTCAATTTCTTTAACACATATAAGCTATTCAGATTATTTATTTCTCTATGTAGAAATTTGAGTAGTTTGTATCTTTTAAGGAATTGGTCCATTTCACTTACGTTATCAAATTTGGAGGCACAGAGTTGTTCAAAGTATACCTTTATTATCCTTTTAAATATAAATATATATTTATATCCTTTTAAATATACATATCCATGAAATCATTTTTGATAGCCCCTCTTTTATTTCTGATATTGGCATCTTGTGTCTTCTGTTTTCTTGCTTATCCTAGATTGAAATTTATCAACCATATTAATCTTCTCAAAAAAAGCCTTTAAGTTCCATTTATTTCTATTTTGTTCATTTTCCTGTTTTCAATTTCATTGATTTTTTGCTCTATTTTTTATTTTTTTCTCTGTTTTGTGTAGGCTTACATTGTTCTTCTTTCTCTAGTTTCCTAAAGGTGAAAGCTTAGGATATTGATTTTTGATATTTTCTAACACATAAATTTAAAATCACATATTTCCCTTTAAGCACTGCTTTTACTGCATACCACAAATTTTGATGTTAGTTGTAATTTCTGTTTAGATCAAAATATTCTTAAAATTTCTCTTGACTCTTTTTGACCGTTTTGTTATTTAGAATTATGTTGTTTAATCTCCAAATCTTTGGAATTCTCCAGCTATGTTCCTGTTATTGATTTTTAGGTTAATTCTATTGTGGTCTGAGAATATACTTTGTATGGTTTATATTCTTTTGAATTTGCTAAGGTTTATTTTATGGGACAGACTTTGGTCTTTCTTGGTGTATGTTTCATGTGAGACTGAGAAACATGTGTATTTTGTGGTTGGAGGGTATAGTCTATAAATGTCTGTTAATTCAGATTGATTTATTGTTCTGTTCATGTCAACTATATCCTTACTGATTTTCTACCTGCTTGGTCTATCAATTACTGAAATAGAAGTGTTAAAGTTTTCAACTGTAGCACTAGATTTGTCTGTTTCTCCTTTCAGTTCTGTCAGCTTTTGCTTTGCCTTTGATCTCTTGTTAGGGACATGCACATTGAGGACTGTTATATCTTCTTAAAGAATTGACTACTTTATCATTATTTAATGCCTCCCTTTATCACTGTTAACTTTCCTTGTTCTTAAGTCCATTTTGTCTGAAATTAATATAGATTTAAAAATATATATTCTGACAATCTGTGTCTTTTAATGGGTGTATTTAGACAATTCATATTTAAAGCAAATTTAATAGAGTTTCATTAATATTTGTATGGGTCAGGGTTCTCCAGAGAACCAAAACCTCTAGGAGAGAGAGAGAGAGAGAGAGAGAGAGAGAGGGAGAGAGAAAGATAAGATAAGGAATTGGTTTAAGGAATTATGGAGGCTGACAAGTCCCTATGTCTGAAGGGTGAGTCAGCAAGCTGGAGATCCAGGAGAGCCTATGGTGTAGTTCTAGTCTGAAGACCAGCCGTCCTGAAACCCAGGAGGAGCTGATGCTTCACTTTGAGAGCAAAGGCAGGAAAAACTCTCCCCTTACTCAAGTGAGGGTCACCCTTTTTGTTCTATTCAGGTCTTCAACTGATTGGATGAAGCCAACCCACATCAATGAGGACAATCTGCTTCATTCAGGCAACAGAGTCAAATGTTAATCTCATCCAGAAACACCCTCATAGATACACCAAGAATAATGTTTGACCAAATATCTTGGTATCCTGTGACCCATTAAAGTTGACACAAAAATTGGCCATCACAACATTTATGAATTCTGTGCCTGTTTTCTATTTTTTGTACTGTTCTTCTCCCCACACCCTACTCATATTCTGTTTTCTCTGGTTTTAATTGAGCATTTTGTATGATTCCATTTTATCTTCGATTTTATTCCTAACTTAAAAAAGCCTACTGGTTGCTCTAGAGTGTGCAATATTCATTTATAACTAATCTAAGTCCACTTTCAAATGACAATATCCCGTTTCATGTATAGTGAAAGTGCTTTAAAACACTACTTCAAATTGTACCTCTGACTATCATAATATTGCTGTCATTCATTTACCTTATTCATATGCTATAATTGCCTAATACATTATTACTGTTATTAGTTTAAAGTTATATTTTGAGCTATTAAAAATAAGAAAACAATTCTAAATTATCTTACCTTCATTTATTCCTTCTTGAATGCTTTTCCCTTTTCCATGTAGATCTGAGTTTCTGATCGATATAATTTTCCTTCTCCCTAAAAAATATTTTTAAAAAATTCTTATGTAAATCAAGGAAGTCAGAACACACCCTCACACCATACACAAAAATAAACTCAAAATGGCTTAAAGACAAATATAAGACATGACACCATAAAACTCCTAGAGAACATAGGCAAAATATTCTCCAACATAAATCGTAGCAATGCTTTCTTAGGTCAATCTCCCAGGGCAATAGAAATAAAAGCAAATATAAACAAATGGGACCTCATCGAACTCACAAGTTTTTGCACAGCAAAGGAAACCATAAACAAAATGAAAAGACAACCTATGGACTAGGGGAAAATATTTGCAAACAATGCAACCAATAAGGCCTTAATTTCCAAAATATACAAACAGCTCATACACCTCAACAAAAAAGAAACAAAGAACCCAATCGAACAATGGGCAGAAGACCTAAATAGACATTTCTCCAAAGACCTACAGATGACCAAAAAGCACATGAAAAGATGCTCAACATCACTAATCATCAGAGAAATGCAAATCAAAACTACAATGAGATATTACCTCACACCAGTCAGAATGGCCATCATCAAAAAGTCCACAAATAACGAATGCTGGAGAGGGTGTGGAGAAAAAGGAACCTTCCTACCCTGTTGGTGGGAATGTAAATTGGTACAGCCAATATGGAGAACAGTATGGAGGTTCCTTAAAGAACTAAAAAGAGAGTAACCATATGATCCTGCAATCCCACCCCTGGGTATATATCCGGAGAAAACAGTAGTTCGAAAAGACACATGCACCCCAATGTTCACGGCGGCACTATTTACAATAGCCAAGACATGGAAGCAACCTAAATGTTCATCAACAGATGAACTGACGAAGAACATGTGGTGTGTGTATATATAAATATATATATATATATATATATACACAAAACTGAATCACTGTGCTGTACACCAGAAACTAACACATTGTAAATCAACTATACTTCAATTTTAAAAATAAATAAATAACTTCATAAAATAAAATTCAAAAATTCTTGCAGGGAAGGTCTGCTGGTGATGAATTCTCTAAGTTTTTATTATCTATAATACTCTACTTCACTTTTGAATAGTTATTTTGCTGGATATAGAATTCAAGTTTGGTGTTATTGTTGTTTTCCCTCAACACTTTAAACATTTCACTCCAATCTCCTCTTGCTTGCGTGGTTTCAGACAATAATTATATATTTTTGAAATTTCTCTGCCATTATTACATTAAATATTTCTTCTGATGTTTCTTTCTTACTTCTCCTTCTGGAATCCAAATTGTACATGTGTTGAACCTTTTGAAATTGTCCCAGAGTTCGTGGATGTTCTCTTCTGTTTCCTTTTTTTCCTGTTTCCTCTTCGTATTACAGTTTGGGAAGCTTTTATTGACATATCTTCAAGCTTACTGATTCTTTTTTCATCTGTGTCCAATCTACTGGGAGCTAATCAAAGGTATTCTTCATTTCTCTTAGAGTTTTTAATTTCTAACATTTCCTTTTGATTGTTTCTTAGCGTTTCCATCTCTGTGCTTATGTTATCAATTTGTTCTTGCATGTTGTCTACTTTTTCCATTAGAGCCCTCAACGTATTAATTATAGTTATTCTAATTCACTCTCTGAAAATTCCTAATTCTGATTCATATCTGAGTTTGGAACTAATGCTTACTTTGTTTCTTCAGATTGTGTGTTGTCTTTCCTTTTAGCATGGTTTATTAGTTTTTCTTGATATATGAATGTGTTGTTTAGGGACAATAGGGACTGATGTAAATCAACTTTTAGTGTTAATCTAACTAGGATCTGGGGTGTTTTAATGTGTGCTATAGCTGTAGGTGTTATAGGCAACTTTCTCTACTTTCCTTGTTTTTGTCTCCCCTTCTTGACTTTTGACTTCCTGAGAATTCTTCCTAGACAGATTCTGTGCTTTATAGCTCTTTCAGCTATAATCCATCATTATACTGTAGTCTTATTAATGTGGTTGTAAGGTGTTTGAGATGGAAAGTGTTCTAGAATGCTATGATTCAATCTCAGTCATTTAGTAGGTGTGTGTCCCTGAGATGTGACCTTCACTATGGTTTCCTATTTCCCTCCCTTTAGGTGAGATAGGAGGCTTGATAGGGGCTGCAGTCTGGTACCAGTACTTCCTGCAGGGGAAACAGGTAGTCTTTTCCTTTTAGAGCAGCCCTTTGTTGTGGAGAACACTGTGGGCTTACATCATTATTGTTACTCTCCTATCTCTTTGGCAGAGACATGAAGGGATTTTCGTGACTCCTCACTATGAGAATCTGGTGCAGTTACTGAAGATATAAATCACAGAAGTGTGGGGACACTTCTAAGACTGCAGCCCTCAGGAATTTTTCACTCTCAAGCTAGTTCACAATTATCCTTCAGAAATTCATCAAAATCATCATTTAAGCATTCTTACAGTTTATAGCTCCAGCATGTTCTAATCCGTGTAAGCAAACCCCTCCTCCAACTTTCTTTATTTACCAGTCTCTCCAGATTTTGATGAGCCAGTTTGTCCTGTGACCTCAGTTCTCTGATTAGTCCAAGTAAAGCTGATTTATATTTTGTTCAACTATTTTCTTCTAAATATGGAAGTGACAACTGCTAAGCTCTTTATATGTTGGAGCTGAAAGTACAACTTCTATTTTAATTTAAAGAATATTGTAGAATTTCCTGATATGATCAGGAAATACACGAACACTAAACTAGTTTCATATACATTTCTATCTCAAAGTTGTGCTTTTGTTTTTGTAAGAATATAGTTGTAGCCATACATAATGGTTCTTTCAAGTTTCTAATTTTATTATTTCTATGAAAAAATAATTTTACCTTCAATATTCAACATTTTAATTGAATTTACAATAGCATTCACAATGATGTCAGGTATTTTATCTTTGACAGAATTAACTTCTAAGATCTTTGATTACAAGAACTGGATGATGAAAATCAAGCCATTACTGAAACTAGTTTTGAAGAATCTGATGTCACTGATATAAACTGGTATCAATGAACTGTTTGAACTTATTCTAACACAGCCAACATATTAACTTTTTCTTCATTTTTCTTATACGCACAAAAAATTGTGGAATAAAAAAAGTGCAAGATTAACTTGGAAGACTAGTCACTTGATCTAAATGAAAAATCATTCTTTACAGCGTGATATCTAAATGTAGCATCTGTTGCTGTACCAATTAAACCATAATATTAGTGCATAGGCTGCTGACAATGACTTTTGAATTATGAAGTAGAGGTCGATACTTCTTAAACAAATTTTCGTTTTCTGGCTTACATGTCGTGATAGCTCAAGTCCTCCAAGATGAACACCAAGTTTTGATAAGCTGTACAAGACACATTCATTGTCAACTTTCTTGAGAAACAGAGATGGATTTCTTAATTCATTATTTAACAAATACTTTTTAATAAAGTATTGATACCAAGTATGTTTATTTCAGAATAAAAAGTTGTTACCAAAGATAAAATAGTTATGTATTTACACCATAAAATAAGTGACGGAAATACATTATCAAGGACATTCAAATACATTATACCCTCAACAGTGTTGCTCAGCTTCTATATCTCATATATACCTCAGGTAGCTGTAACTATCATTTCTTTTTATTTGTTACTGACTCTGTGGACTATAACCTAGGGACTAAATTGATCTCTCAGTCCTTAGCTCCACTGCTGGCAGGGTCAGTGCACACTGAATACTTCTCTGATTACAGTCTGAGTCCAAATATTGTCCTTTTGTAGCTGTCCTTTGTACCTGTATCTGAGGCTACTTAGTTTTGTCAGTTGGTGCCACACACTCTGTTTTTGATGGGGAAATACTGGTTATGTGGTATCTTGAAAACGTTGAGAGAAGATTCAAGTGTTAGCTGATAATTTTTCAAATTAAACTACATGTCAGAGCAAGAATTCCATCTAATACAAAGGTGTCACACACTATCAGATGAGACCATAATAGGAACTGTAAGTACAAAGTAGGACAAATAAACCTATCCTAGTTTATTTTAATGTAATGAAGAATTGGTTCAATGCTAAATGGGAGAAACATTGAGGCAACAGGCATAAACTGAAACTCTGCTAGGTGAAGCAGGAGATATGCTTTCACCTTATCTGTGTTTATTCTTTTTTTTGTATAAATTTATTTATTTTATTTATTTATTTTTGGCTGCATTGGGTCTTCGTTGCTGGGTGCGGACTTTCTCTAGTTGCAGAGAGCGGGGCTACTGTTCGTTGCGGTGCACAGGCTTCTCATTGTGGTGGCTTCTCTTTTTGCAGAGCACAGGCTCTAGGCATGGGTTTCAGTAGTTGTGGCTCGTGGGATCTAGAGCGCAGGCTTAGTAGTTGTGGCGCACGAGATTTGTTGCTCCGTGGCACGTGGGATCTTCCCTGACCAGGGATCGAACCCGTGTCCCCTGCATTGGCAGGCAGATTCTTAGCCACTGCGCCACCAGGAAAGCCCAGATCTGTGTTTTTTCTTTTCCTAAGCGAGACGTCTTTAGTAACTTGGCATTTCTTACACAAAATGGCTCCTCTCATCATCCTCTTCCTCTTCCCCTCTTATGATGAAATTCAATTTGTGAGTAAAATTCTTAATGCACAGCCCTCAAAACGAAGTACTGTATGATCTGAAATAAGTAGAATGGGACACTCCTCCCACCCCTACCCACCCCTACCCCTGCCATCCTTATTCTAAACAGGAATATAACTATATCAATGTAGCCTAAGTTCAAATCAAGTTTGGGGCCATTCCAGTTATCTCTTGCTGTGTAGAAACCACTCTAAAACTGAGAATATAAATATAACAATTTACAACTATTCTTCACGGTTCTGGGAATTGACAGACTCAGCTGGACAGTTATTGCTCCTGGGTCTCACATAAGGTTGCAGTCAGATGGTAGCTAAGGTTGGAGTCAAATAGATGCTTCTCCACTTACATGTAGGATGCCTGGCCTGACTGGCCATCTCTTTCTCAAAGTAGCTAGCTTGCACACCTCAGTGCATAGTCATCCCAGGGCTGTCAGACTTACATGACAGCTTGCTTCATCCAGAGTGAGCATTCCAAGAGACCAAGGCAAACCTGCAAGGCTTTTTCCGACTAGCCTGAGAAGTCATCTCAGTGTTGCACTGGACACACACTATTAGTTTATCCTGAATCGTAGGGCCAGATCAAATTCAAGTTGAGAGATCTATTCAAGTTAAGGGATCCCAAGAGCACTGGGAAGCATGATTCATTGGGTAGCCATCTTTGGGTGAATTTGTTTAAAATAAAAGTTTGTTTTAATTGGAATTTCTAGATTATAGTTTATGCTAATCTCATCTCTAACTAAAATTGTTACCTTTCATCATTATATCATCAAAATCTTTTCATTTATGTCCTCTTTCTTCCGTCCTCCTCCTTCTTTTCTTTTTGTTTTTGTTTTTTTTTTTGTCTGTCCATTGCTATCCATTTTTAACTGTAAACTTTTTCATTTAACCCATCTTCCTAGCCTGCAGGTATCTTTTTGAATGCTGAATGTGTTACCCAGAATATCTATTATTATTTCCAACTCCATGTCTGAATAAATTTAGTGAGGATGTTATCAAAGTTTGCATTCAATTCATAGAGATACATTACAGAAGAGCATCAGGGGAAAATCATGGAACATGTCAAAACTACTTTAACTTGAGCCTTCTTTGTTGCTGTTTGGTTACATTCATTCACCCAGTTTGTCTTGCTGTGTATATTTCTCCACTTTACACAACAGGATATCATGTGAGTGTCTGTCAAACAGCTTGCTGAAAATCATTTTCACTCTGACTGCTGCACTTCTCTGAGCTTATAGTCTCATAACCATATCAAAAAAGACAATTGAACTAGCCTAGTGTGACTTATTTAATGAGGTTATGTTAGTTCCTCATCATCACCACTCTCCTTTATAGGTGTTCCAACACTGTTCTTTTATTAATAGGCTCAGGGAAATTATTCAAAACTGGCATCAAGATCTCTGGTTGCTGAATATGCCTTCTATTTGGCCTCAAAACTTGTAAATGCCTTTGACTATCTAATTTATCCTACATTTCTCTACTAATTTTTAGGGGTGATGATTCTTCATTTTAACTGTCATGTCTTTTAGTGCCTCAGAATTTAATTCATATAGTGTAGAATATGAAAAATAATGTAGTATAGTTGCTCTGTTGCAATTTCCCCTCTTTGTTTGGATTTGAATTTCATCTTACCAACAGCAAGTGCTAAATTTTCTATTCCAGTATGACCCTTTTCTTTAACAAGAAAAAAGAGAGCACACAGGAGTGTAGGAATTTTTTTTTTTTCTCAGTGCCATCATTAGCATTATAACAGTATTTAAGGAGTGAGCTGACAGCTTTCTAGCTCTTCTTCCTCTGAGCATAACTAAAATCATCTTACTTATCCTTTGTTAGTTTTTTTCCCCATACATGCCAGTTCATTATTTGGGACGTGACTGATTCTTGATTATATTATTTTCAGGTTTTATACAAAAAAATTCAATCTGAGCTTAACATAGAGCTCTTTGTAAAATCAAATCCAGTTCTTTGGGTATTTGTTTATAATTTAAACCTTGCTTTTTTTCCACCAGGCATTTAAGGTGACTATATTTCAATATCTTCCAAAATTCTTCCTCAATGGAATCATTTGTGATTGTGCTGTCAGAATTACTTTCTTCAAAAATTTCTAGTGCTGGTCTAGCACCTTCTTATTTAGAGGCCTAGCAGGGATTGATACACTCTCCTAAAACTTGAATGTACAATTTTGTCTGTATTCTTCTGTTTGCTGACCATTCTCTGACAACATGGCCAAATTCCTCTAAGGTCACCAAGAATTTAATGTCACCAAGTATTTTTCTTCTTAATCTACACCTAGAACCACATGGAGAGTTCTCTATGACCAGCTGATAACATAAAAAAAAAAAATCAATCTTGTTTTATATACATATTTTTTCCATGCTTGAAATGGACCACTGCAACATTACAGTCTGACTTAGGCCAGAAAGACAGTGGGGACACCAAATCCCCCCATGGACAGCACTTCAAGCAGGACTTTTGTTTGTTCATTTCCTGGAAGAAGAATTGGTCAGAAATATGGATCTACGCAGTTAGTGATATGGCTGGATTATCAAAAACAGATAGAACAAGATTGGTGCAAAGAGATCTGGGAGGGAGTATGTGATTGGACACTCAAAATGTGCCCTTGGATAAGTATATGTGTTTCCTATTCAAATGCTCCCAAAGGATAACCACTGCAAAGGATGCTATTCTTTGCCCTCTTCAGTGCTTGCTCATAAGCCTCATGAAAAAAAGGGACTATGGTAAGAGTGATGTAAGGTAGGCGTTTGCTCACCAATATGGACTTCCATTCACTAAGGCTGATCACCCGCTAACAGCAGAACCCCAAACTGAGTTTCTAATGTTACTTGTCCTTGAGGAAACAAACCAGTAACAATGATACTACATACATTTTATTGAACTCCTTCCATCATGGAAGGACGGAGGTTTGTCTTCAGAAAACTTTGCATTTGCCTCACCTACTCTTGATACTTTTGTCAGCACTACCATCCATGAACCTTTCGAATGTCTTATTCATTATCATGACGTTCACTTATTTAGCTATTGGCACAGTAATACTGTGGTAGAAACATGATGGCTTAAAACAACAATTTTTTATTCTCTCATCAGTTGGAAGTCAGCTGAGTTAGACTGAGTTTAGCTGGTTGGGTCCAGGTCTGCATTATGTGTCTCTCATCATCTTTAGATCAAATATGTGTGTGTGTGTGTGTGTGTGTGTGTATGTGTGTGTATATATATATATATGATCAATAAGGATTATCTCTCTCTTTTAAATATATTTTATTTCATGAAGAATGCAGATCATTTTCTCACAGCTTTTTCCACGTTCTGAATTCAACTAACTTTTTTCATTTGACTTGATCCTATTCCTTTTCTTTCCTCTAAACTGGTAGCTGTAGAGGTTTTATTAGATTTAGATTCAAAATTTAGGCGAAAACGCAAGTAGCAAAAATGCTACTTCACCAGTGAGGCTATGTATTTATAATCAATAGGGATTATTTATACCCACATGAATATTACCTTCCCCTCAATGATTTGAAATGTCACTTTTATTATATGTGAGATGCTATATATACTTGTGATTATTCAGTTTTCCTGGTTATTCTTGTTTTATTTTTATATACCATTTTTATTTTTTTAGTCAACATGTTGAGCTCCAGAAAAAAAATCTTTTTGCTTCTTTTATGGGAGTCACATTGTTTGCTTAGTAATTCAGAAAGAACTAAAATTTTTATGAGGATCATTCTTCTTCCAGAACACTGAATGTCTTTCCATTTGATGAAATTTATTTCATTTTTAGAAGCATTTTGAAATTTTCATGAAAAATTTTTACACTTAAATTGTTATTTTTAGAGATTCTATACTTCATTTACTACTGTAAATATTGCCTCATTTCCATTATATCATCTAACTGTTGTGAGTATATATCAAAGTTTCTCAGCCTTGGCATTATTGCCTTTTTGGCCTGGATACTTTGTTGAGGCGGGAACTGTTCTGTGCATTGTAGGATGCTTTGCAGCAGCCTCCCTGGATGCTGTTCACCAAATGCTAACAGCACCCTCAACCCCATTCCTACCACTGTGACAATCAAAGATGTTTCCAGACTTTGTCAAGTGTCCTGCCGAGACGGGAGGCAAAAGTACATCCCACTGTGAACCACTGTGTATATACTAAGACAATAGATTTTTGTATGTTAATTTTCTATCCTGCTACCTTACTAAATCATCTTATATCTTTTTTTACACTGATACTGTTGAGTTTTTAACTGCAAATAAAGTTAATTCTTATGCCTCTAATTGTTCTACATTGCTTGAGTGGGTTATATAATGTTAAAAAGAAATGAGGATATGGAGAGCTTGCCTACCTCCTGGCTTCATCTAGAATGCTTTTATTTTTTCATCATTAAGAAAGATGTTATTTTCTCATATATATGATGGAGAAGTAAAAAGTATTCATTGACTGACTTGTAATTTGTTTTTTAATCATAACTAGTGTTTAGTTTTGTCGATGCTTTTTAAGTATCTATAGAGATGTTTTTATTTTTTGTCCATTCTTCCTCTAGTCTAATAAACTAAGGTGTTGACTATTCTAATATTGAATCAATTTTCATTGCTGGAATAAGCCCCAGTTGCTCATTTTATATTATTTTTAATGTGCTGCTGGATTTTCTTGATAATATTTAGGAACTTTTATGGTAATTTTTACATAGATTGAGTTGTAATTTACTTTTATTACACAATCTCTATCAGGTATAAGGATCAGTGTTATGCTATTTCATGAAAAGAATTTGGAGGTTTTTTCTTCTTCTATTTTATGATTAGGAACAGTTTAGACAGCTTTGGAAGTATCTTTGAAAGTCTGTGGAACTATATTCAGAAATTGTCTTGTCTGAAACTTTCTTCGTTGTGGGTGAGGGAGGTAGTTTTTGGAACAATTCTGTGGAAATTAGTCTTTTTAAGGTTTTATGAAATTTAATCTACTAGAAACTATCCTTCTCAACTAGGTATTATCTCCCTTTTTTCTCAAACAGAATAAGTACATGTTTTTATTTCATGTTGAAAATAGTTTTTTTCTATAGTCCCAATGTTTTTTTATAAAATCTGGCTGAGAAGAAAATTGTTGGATCAAACTTCTTTTCCTTGAGTTTTTTTTTAAAAATGTTGCTCTGAGGTTGTACATTTTTAAGTACGTTATTAAGTCATTTTATAACAAACTTGATTTTTTTTCTTTTTTTTGTTTCTTTGATGTTTTGCCTGGATGCCCAGAGAAACTTTTTTTATAATCAAAATTTAACGGTTTAAAAGGTTATGTCTCAGGGTTGATCCTTCTAGGTCCATTTTCCGAATTGAGACCTAGGCCCTATAGTATTTTCTTTGATTTCTGAAAAGTCTTAAATTTATTTAATATTAAATATAAGTTCTTTTTACTTAGTGGTTGTTTGTATTTTTCAGAAGACCTATTTATATTTATGTTGGATACTTTTTGCCTTTCTTTATCTATCCCTTTATTTCTACCTTTTAAATACTTCTTCTCCTGTTTAATTTGCTTGCATCCCTTTATTCAGCCCCTTGTGTTCTTCATTGAACTCTCTTAGTAGATATATTCAAACTGTATAATTTGTTCTTATTTCTGAAGTTCTGTTTTATATTCAGTATTTTTCCTGAAATTTAATAGGTCTTATTTTACATTTTCCTCTATCTATATTTACTTTCATGTCCACATTTGCTTGTTTCATTACTAAATTTGCTTCACGGGTTGTTATTACATGTTTGTGTATGAACATGTTTGTGTACTTTCTGCTAAAGTTTTTGATTCTTATTTTCATTATTTTTCTATAACAATTTATGGTTAATGGGTTTTTTGGTCTTTAAATTCTAAAGAAAATGTTTTTAGACTTGCAATAGCAGGGGAGCCTATAAAGAAAATGAAAGGGGGTGTAATTTCTCAACTTAAGGGCAGACTCTCCTGTTGCTACAATGAAGTACCATTTCCCTAATCATGGTGCTTTTTTTTTTTTTTTTTTTTTTTTGTCTCTTACCTTCTGCTTCTTTTCTTTTATCTTGCTTCATTATGATCCTACAACCTTCACTTCTTTATTCTATGACTAAGCCTACAAGGGATATCTCCCCCTTCAGAAATATCTTCTTCTCCATGAACTACATCTTTCTAAGACTGCCACTTCTGGTTTTGCAGACTTTTCAAAACTTTTTTCTTGCTAATCACTAATAGCCAACTAGGTCACAGAACTGTTTTTAGTATTTCTAGTCATAGAAGAGTCTTCTTCTGAGAATGAACCCTCATTAATGATATCTTTATTTCCACCTCTGTATGTCTAATGTGGGTCCTGTATTCAACTTTGTAAGTCTCAGATATGTATTTCTTCATTTACATGTAAATAAAAGTTGATTGTCACTGTCTCCTAGAAACATGGAATTATGGTCTATGGGTGATTTTGTATTCTCTCCTTTCGGGCCTGTATGTGTCTTAGGAAGATTTATTAATAGATTATAATTCAGGCCAGCACTATTATCTTAGGAAATCTAGAACACATTTTTCATTTTTGAAATTGATAAATCAAAAAAATATTAAATATATTAAAAACATAATATAACCCATTATACCAAAATAATACTACAAATCTTCCAAATGACCGCAAGGAGAAGAAATTAAGCACAGATTAAATCACAAAATCAAATAAACAATTGACTATACTCAAATATCAGTTCTGAAATATTTATAAAACTAGGACAAAGTCATTAACCAAACCAACATTAAATTTGGATCACAATGTGACTTCCAGACAAATAGAAATTCAGGGATTAACATTTAAAACAATAAAAAGAGATACAAACCCAAAGAACACAAGCACTGTAAAACTATCTTCACCAAATAAAAAGCATCAAAATTAATAAAGCAAAAACAGAAGAAAGTGCAAGGAAATTCAGCATAAAGTCCAAATAGGAAAATTCAACAGACTGCCATAAATTCAGATAACAAACTGCTTCTAAATAATATAATGTATTGTTCCAGTAAAAATAAAGATCACTCTTTAAACTCTAATGACAGAGATTAAACAGTTTAGGTGACATAAATTATTTATAAAAATTGACTGGAAGCAAACCTCAATAAACCTCTTAATGTAGAGATATTAGAACCACCAATTCTTATCATTATGCTGATCTAGCTAAAACTGCTGACATCCTCCCCAAGACCAACCCCAAAGCAATTAAAGACTGAAACACCAAGTGAAAATACACTTTTGGGGAAAATATTTGTCTTCTGAACAGGTCTGCCTTAGTGGTAGTGGCTTTAGCTTGTGCAAGAGGTGGGAAGGCACCACTCTAGTAAGATAAAAAAGGATTCTGATATCACTGCTCATAGCTAACCCTACATTATCTTGAAACTGTCAGTGCCTGATCATGTAACTATGGTAAATCAGACCTCTGAGGTAGGTGTACTCATGGATAAAATAAAAACTGGTTGGCTTAGTTGCTAGGAAAAAAAAAAAAAAAATGTGTGAGAACTGACCAGCCTGTGGAATTTGCTTTCCAAACACTAGTTTTCCAAACACCTAGGGCTGGTGAAATACAATCCAAGGATTCCTTCCTCTCAAGTTGGCTTCTCCCTGGAGCTGGAGGGTAATGCCTTGAAGTGAAGAATTGTTTCCTTGGTTTGAGAATGGATTTACTGTACTGGACTCAAGTCTGTAGATTTCCATGTTAGGACTCCTTCCTGCTTAGCTTGAGTTCACTGGGGCTGACACAGAGCAGGTCTGATGCTAGGACGTTTCCTCATACACATTACAGGACAGAGTTCTCAATATCTTCAAGGGAAATATAAACTCCCAGGCCAAAATAATGTGAATCTGAGGGGTTCAACTATTTCAAGTTAAAAACAACAACAACAACAAGTAAGTCATGCCATCAGAAGCAGAAACACTAGAATAGATGGGTCAAAGATGTAAAATAATGTAACATACTAAAAGTTAACAGACAATATGAGCAAAATGAAAGAAAAGCAAAATGAAAACCAAAGGAAATTAAAAAGATTTAGTTGCAAAGAATATAACAGTTAAGAACAGATAACAGATGGTGTGGAAAGACAAGCCACTTTATCCCTGGATGATATTTGTAACTCAGCCACAGGAAGGGGTTGACTCATCAGTCAGCTAAAACTAATATATGCAAACTTCTAGGCTACTGGCATCCAAGTAAAGAATGTTTTGTACAACAGCAAGACTGCAACATAAATTGTAATTTTCATGCATTTCTAAGTCTTGTAAGTGATCCCTCTTACTCTTCCTTTTAGAAACAAAAGGGATAAACAAAAATGTTTAGAAATGAAAGTTTCTAAATGTCCCTCTAGAACATAAGGGTCATACAAAAATGCCAGGCCCAAACAGTACTTTCAGTGTGATGGCAGGATTCTGGAGGACCACAGGCATTTTATTGACCATCTTCTTCCAAATTCCTGAAATACACCAGGTTTACCTGTGCACCTTGCATACATTATAGTACTTAGGGGTTATTAACCTATTGGGTTAATGAGGGCAGTCAATTATAGAATGAATATATCTGAGAAGTAAATTAGTCCCCTGGCAAAGAAGATTGAGAAACTCATTCAAAGAAAGAAGAAAAGGATAAACATATAGTAAATACAATAGAACGGAGAATATAGTGGAAATACTATGAATCAGGTAATAGAAACCCCAGAAAGAAATAAAAATATAAATGAAAAGGATATTTGAAAAAATGATAGAGATAAATTTCTCATATGTACCAAATAAGACTAAGAACACCACAGAAAACAAAGAGTGGCAATAACAAAAAGCTCACAATTCATATTGAAATTAGAGAATATCAAAGACAAAGAGAAAATTCTAAAAACTTTCAGAGAGAAAGAACAGATTGTATACAGAATGACAGTGTATTTTCCCATAGTAACATTGGTTGCAAGAAGGCAAATAGTGTGTTCAAAATGTGGAAGGAAAAGATCATTGAATAAGAATTTTATAACCAGCCAAACTGTAGTTCAAATTTGAAGACATGATGAAAATGTTCTCAGGAATATAAGCTTCAGACGTTTTTGCATACGAATACATTCCTGGAAAAGAACTTTGACAGATGAATGAATAAAGAAGATGTGGTACATATATACAATGGAATATTACTCAGCTATTAAAAAGGATGAAATAATGCCATTTGCAGCAACACGGATGGACCCAGACATTATCATATTAAGCAAAGTAAGTCAGACAGAGAAAGACAACTATAATATGATATCACTTATTTGTGGAATCTAAAAAAATGATACAAGGGAACTTATTTACAAAACAGAAACAGGCTCCCAGACATAGAAAACTAACTTACAGTTACCAAAGGGGATGACAGGTGGATGGTGGGGGGAGATAAATTAGGAAGTTGGGATTAACATATTAAACACTACTATACATAAAATAGGTAAACAACACGGATCTGCTGTATAGCCCACATAACTATACTCAATATCTTATAATAACCTATAGTGGAAAACAATATGAAAAAGAATATATATATGTATATATACACACACACACATATATATAACTGAATCACTTTGCTGTACACTTGAAACTAACACAACATTGTAAGTTAACTATATTTCAATTAAAAAATTAAACTAACTACATAAATAAATAAATAGAACTTTGAATGAAGTACTTAAAACTTACTCAGGAAAAATACACTTAAAGATGATCAAATGCTTTAGGAAAACAATTTTGTCTTTAAAAACGACAAATAGCAGGACAGGAATAAGGACACAGACGTAGAGAATGGACTTGAGGACACGGGGAGGGGGAAGGGTAAGCTGTGGCAAAGTGAGAGAGTGGCATGGACATATATACACTACCAAATGTAAAACCGATAGCTAGTGGGAAGCAGCCGCATAGCACAGGGAGATCAGCTCGGTGCTTTGTGACCAGCTAGAGGGGTGGGATAGGGAGGGTAGAAGGGGGACGCAAAAGGGAGGAGATATGAGGATATACTTATGTGTATAGCTGATTCACTTTGTTATACAGCAGAAACTAACACACCATGGTAATAAAGCAATTATACTCCAATAAAGATGTTAAAAAAATTTAAAAATTTAAAAAAATAAAAGGAACAAATAATAAAAACTAAGACAACCCCACAAAATAAAACTTCAAATAAAATACATCCATGATAACCAAGAGTTTAAATTTCAGATGACCATCAAGATAGTGTCAAGGGAAGAAATAAAGCATAGATATTAAAAAATAGACTATTAAGATATTTAAGAAATGACTATTAAAGAAATAGAAGTCATCCATATACATATTTATCTACTTATATAAATGTACAGGCAAACAGTTATGTATTTACATTAATATTTATACCTTCTAAACACAACGACAGGATGTTTTTCCCAAGTAAGTTCTACCAGACTTTCAAGAGATCATTTCAATTTTTTTACAGGTTCCAGAAAACAGAAAAGAGAAAATATACCACAGTTCATTATATGAAACCAGTTTAATCCTAAAAATAAAACCCGAAAAATGTTACATCTGTGTGAGAGGTTGCCTATTGTGCAATGAAACACTGAGGGCAGTCACAGGATGCAGGGGGCTCTCAGGAAATAAGCTAAACCCTGAATGGCCGGTGCAGGAGGCAGAGGAGGAGGTGCTGCTGTAGTGCACAGGGGAGTACAACTGGGAACAAGCGTAATCGTGAAGGAGTAAGACAGGTGTGCCTGTCGTAAATGGAGCATGACCCCCAGGCCCATCAACTAAGAAAGGAGTATGAATAGAAAAAGCATAGAAAATGACATTTGTCTCTTCGCCTCTAGTCCAGACCCTCCCCAGAAGAAAACATCAAAGACCCTGGAGAGGAACAAAAGGAAAGGCCCAAGAGCGAAGGAACACAACCTTGTTCTTGGTCCTAAGAGGAATTTGTGAGCCAAGGTAAGAACTGAAATTGGGACAAATATCTGTTTAAAATTGGATATAAAATTTATGTTGTCAATAGAATAGGATTAGGTTTTAAATTACTAAATATTAGGCCATGATAGATTTCCTCTTATTGTAAAATGAAACAAAGTATTAGGGAAACTGTTCAAAATGTTAAGTGACAGAAAAAAGTTTTAACTTTAGCATGTTTGAAAACTGTGATGGGAGAAAATTTTTCTTCCGTTAGTTATGCTTAGTATTATGACTTTTATGGGAGAGAGAAAATATAAATTTCCATCAACAATTCAGGGTAAGTTTTTTCCTCTATTCATGGCAAAAACTGCTGGAAAAGATCTTCATTTTACTCTTTTTAAACCAAAATGTAATATTAATAATAAACTTGATAAAATTTATCTGTATTTTTATATGAATTTAATCCCAGTGGTTAATGGTCAAATGAAAATAGCAAACAAATTAATGAAAACTCACAGCATACTAACATAAGCAGGAGTTTTTATCTCTAGGAAACATTTGTAATAACCTTATTTGGAGTAAATTATTGAAGCTTTTATTTAAATGAATTTAATAGTGGAAAAAATTTCAGTATCACAGACTGATCCAATCTTTTAATTTCTATAATGTGTGTTTTGGATGAATGAAAACATAAAGTGTTAATTTGATGAGTATTGTTAATTTGGTGAAAAGTTTCTAATCATTAAGGCCAGTTTTCTAAAGACTAAAGAAATGGATATCTGATCCATTAATGTAATTTATCTTAATTATGCTAATTGCCACATAAGCAATTCTATCAATGGGATCAGTATCTGTCTTGTAAAGACAGGTTACAAAATTGAATTGGCATTCCACAGTGTGACATGGAATTCATTCAATTAACCTTGAATTACTGAGCATTTATTATGTACAAAGCCCAGTTTCAGATATACAAAAGAAGAGGATATTCTTATAAGGACTTTGTATAGAAACAGATTGTCGTAACAATTGTTGTAAACAATAAATGCTTTAAGATCGCAGTATAGATAGAAATGCTATGGAGTAGGGGTTCAGGGAAAGTTCAGAGACAGTGAAAGTTGCTTAGAACAGGGATAGGACCAGACACACCTGATTATCAGAGTACACTTCAGGTGGAATTAAAAAATTTTGATTTTGTACTATGTTAATACCTTTAGATTTTTTTAAGCTTATAAGTTATGATAGTTTCACTCTTTATTTGTTCCTTTCAGGCAAACTCTAGGCTTAATATTGAGAAGAAAGAAACCTTTAGATACCATTTTCTCCCTAGGGACTTCCCCGCAAGGGGAATTTTCCCATGATCAGACTAACGTTGGGTTTGTAAGGAGGAATAGGCAGTAATGATGGAAGGCATTTCAGGCAGAGGGACTTTAAGAAGCAAACAATGCAGAGATTAATTTCATAACTCTAGGGAACACAGCCAAAGATAAAGTGAGGAAGGAAATTCAGATTTACATTTTAGTAAGCCTTGAATGATGAGCTTTCATTTGTTCTGACTAAAAATATTGTTTTTAAAAATTATTGCAGTAATGAAAATAGTATTCGAAGAAGATTAACCTGGAATTGGGGAGTAGGATGGATTTGACAGGGAGGGAAATAACATTTATTGAATTCTATTGTGCCAAGTTTAATGTAAGGTGTTTTTCCATATGTTTAGTCTTCTATTCAATAAATATCCACAGCACCATTATGTACCAGGCACAGGCACCAGGCTAGGAACTAGTAATAAAAGGCAAGTTATTCACCCTTATGGAGTTAGGGGCCAGTGAGGAGAGACAGAGCGTAAGTAAGTAAATAGCAAAATAACGCTTAGATCATTCTAAGTGCTCTGAAGAAATATTAAAATGGTAATATGATGGAGTGGTGCTCACCTGCAGTAGGGACTCAAGGTATAGAGGCTAGAAGAGTCTCCGTGGGAGGCAGAATTATCTAGACTCTAAGGGACAGGTTTGGTGGGAATCTCTGAGAAAAGTATTTGAGGACAAAAAGACCTGTGTGGGCTCAATGAGGGTCACGTAGCAGGGAAGGAGGGAGCGGTGCAATATAGTTAATCCCACCCAGGTACTTTACTGATAAGAAAATTGAATCGATTCAAACACTTGTCTGAATTCACACAGTGAGTACATTTTAAAAAGTCCAAACCTAGTTACTTTTGATAATTAAGATTTACATAAAGTGTATAGTAATTAAGGGTGTCGCTTAGCTGTATATAACTGACTGTATAGTAATGTTGAGCAGGCATAGGTTCACACTGAATGCAATATTATGTAGGAGTTGTTCATTTGTTTCTTCGTTTGATTTTCCAATTTGTAGTTCTTCCCTAATTAAGATTTGGAGAATTCCTTAGCTAGCATGACTCTGTTCTGATAGAATCTGTATTTTCAATATGTTTATACTATGAAATATATTACACATACAAAACAGTATATAAGGGTATATGGGAGTGTGTGTGTGTGTGTGTATGTGTGTGATGTATCTGTATGGTTTAACAAATAGTGGTAGACCCACACACCCAATACTGAGCTTAAGAGACAACATCAAAATAATTATAATTAGCTATTTACATGTGCTCCCTCACTAGTCTGTGGGTTCATAAAAGGCAAGGAAGGCCCATTATTCATCGTTATAATCCCTGCTTTTAAAACAAGTATGACACATCATTTGTGTTTAATAAATATCCCTTGATTATAAGGTATACATTGATACAGCTGTATATAAGATATTTTAATAAAACTTTTAGGTTTTCATTCAAGACTATTCTCTTCTGTCCAACTATGTAAAAACGACTTTCTGCTGCCATATGGCAATGGCTAGAATATTTTCTGAAAATCGAGGTGGAGGTCCCTTTGCCTTAGAAGCAAAACTAAAATCTATTTATATACTATAGGTTTTAAGATTTTATAACTGTTATAGCTGCTATTCTTCTCTTTGTCATTTTATGCACAAGATGGTATCTTCAGGTTCTTTGTGTAAAGATCACAATAAAATATCCTGAGGTTTTTACATATGGCATAAGAAGTCAATGTATGCAAAAGATCGTACAGTAATATGAGTCAATGATATACTTCTGGAAAAATAACCTGATGTAAGAAATAACAGGTAGATATTTGGGGTTCAGCTCCATAGATGTTATCTGCTCTTTGTAAAATCATTAACAAAATTATCTTTTTATTATTTTTCCTTTAATTGGTCTTTATGCCTTCATCATTTCCTTATGTCATCTTTAATAATTGTATTACTGTGCAACACGTATAATCTGTGAATATGTTCCCTTATGCATGTGTGCCTAGTTTCCTTAGCAGATAGGCTCCAAATGCCAGAAAGGCAGCTAGAGACCTTCTGTATACTAAGGTAGGATTATGGTTCCATTTTAATGTTTGTATTCACAGATAAGAAACATCAACCATGAAACAGGGGAGATAGATGGCTGACGGTACTAAGCTGCCTTCACTAAAGAATGCTGATGACTGCATTTTTGGCAACCTGGGGCAAGTTTCATGATTAAAAAGAAAGAAAAAAGCACTCATATATTTCTACAGGCAATTTAAAAAATATCCTTTGGAATAAATTTAATGGTATATCATTATAGCATTTCACAATATATCTTAAGAGCTACCAGGATCTCTTTTTGTTCAAAATTCATCTGAGAGTTAATTCCTCGTGCTTAATAGCTGAAAACTATTCATAACTAAAAGGTTGTTAATGCAGAGAGAGTCATTGTGTTATATGAATAAATCCATCAATTCAGAAAATTATCTCAAAATCCACAGATATACGTATATGGACTTGGACAGCAAAGTATTGCATAAATATTCAACACATTATGTTAGATATTTAAGTTTATATATATACATTTCATATTTAATGAAATGAGTAGGGATACCAAGGGCTCTATTAAGATTTCCATCTTAAAAAGCAAAATACAAATGTGCTACAGTAATTAACTGACATATTAATCTTATTTTTTTGAGACTAAAGCTAGAAAATAGTGCTTACTATTTCAGATAGAAGTGCAACATATTAAGGAGGCTGAACATTGCTATACGAAAAAGGTTCCAGGAGACAATGCAGAATTCAAGAAAATAGTCTACTGGCTAAAGCTTAATATCTTGCCAAGGAAATGACTGAAAGGGGGGTAGGTAGTCATTTTGTAGCACAAATGCCTTGCTGCTGATCTGCCAACCACACTCCACTGGCACAAAGCAGTAGCTGGGCCTGCAATTCGCTCTTCCTTCTCCCTGGATCTTTCCTAATTCTGACTTCTAGACTGGAAGCATGCTATCAGCAACATGGGGAAGGGCCCCAGCTTCTGCAGGCTCATCATCAAGGCTCCAGGCAACAATATGGAAACTGCCTATTGTTCATCTTCCTGTTCACCAGCCTCACGCCAGTCGGGTTTCAGCTTGCGACTGTGGGGTTCCCAGCTTGTGCTCATGGGTTCCAGCCTGCTCCTGGTGGTCCCTTCCTGACGGCCTGCGTGCTTTTGCTTTGTACTTCAGTGTTAGAGATGGAGACTGCCTTGCAGGGGCTACTTAACCAGCCTCTGCATTTGCTTTATCCAACTCCCTGTGATCTATCTCTCTATATCTATCCATCTATCTATCTATCTACCCATCTGTCACCTCTCGCTCTCCTACTAGTTCTGTTTTTTGATTGGACCCTGACTGGCATATAACTCTGGAGATTAAAAATTTTCCATGATTATTTGTTAAACTCTTTTAGTTGAATCACCTTCAAGTCATAAAATATAAAAGTACCCTAATGCTAGTAGCTCCCTAATATTACCATCTTTTGTAACCATGGTACATTTGTCAACACTAAGAAATTAATATTAGCACCTTACTATTAACTAAACCACAAACTTTATGCAGCTGTTACCAGCTTTTCCACGAATGTTCCAAAAGACAATCTAGGACACCACATCATATTCAGTCATCATAATTGCCAAGGTTCCTTAGTCTTTTGTTTTCTTGGTTTTTTCCCCATAAACTTGACAGTTTCAAAACATTCTAGTCATGTATTTCTTTACATGTATTTCTTTAGAGCAGCCTTCACTTTGCAACCGACTAATTTTTTTTTTCATGATGAGATTGGAATTACGAGTTTTCAAAAACACCACAGACCTGAAATTTCCTTATCATCATGCCATATCAGGGTTATGTGATATCAACATGATGACTTGGCTAAGGTAGTTACTAGCAGATGTCTCCACTATAAATTACTTTTTCCTTTTCATACTCTAATCTCTAAATTTTTAAAAAAATTGTTATAAACCTCTAAATTTTTCCTTCATGGTTGAGTAGGATGTTTTTTAAGTTTTTCAGAATTAGATGCAATTCTGCAATAAGTACATCAAAAATATAGGTTCAAATAAGCTAAACAAAAAATCTAAACATAAAAGAATTTCCACAAAGTATCCATGTATCTGACCAAGAGAGAAACCAAACAAGGATAGTGGGTGAAAGGAGGGGAGAAGGAAGAGATAAAGAGGGAAGGAAGAAAAGTCAGGGAGGGAGGAAAATAAATAAGAAAACCAGGCCCATCACAGTTTACAGTAATATACCCAATGGCAAACATGTAGGACTGTTATTCAGACAATCATTTTGCAGATATTTATTTACAGCCTCTTTCTAATAGCTATCGAGATCATAAAACATACAAATATTATAAAAGTTATGTGTCTTCAAGGAATCCATTTACAAAGAAATTATTTGTAAACATAATCAAAACCACCCTGGAAAATGGTCAAATGACCCTCATTTTTCTCTTCTCCAGGTTGCACACACATACGCTGTACCACACACGATGCACATATCCATATACAATGAATGATGTGAAAATACACAGATGTCCCCGAAGAGGTAAGGTCAGGATTTGTGTAGTGAACACTATGGCCCATCACCCAAATCTCCCCCTTTTAGGAACTAAGCACTTATTAGCCCCTGCTGCCTGCTGGAAATGTTGCTTGCTGACAGCTCACAAAATGAGGCCCTCCCCAGATACTAGTTTTCCCAGGATTACCACCCTCCTTGACAGCAGCCTGTAGTCAATGATCACATAAGGCCAGAAAGCCATAGCTGACTATGTTCTGTGAGGGGGCCAGGAGGAATCTCATTTTCCAATGTGATAAAGAATGGGCTGAGCATCGACAGACAATTGGTTTAAGAAGATGAGGCATATACAATGGAATATTACTCAGCCATAAAAAAGAATGAAGGAGGAGCTTCAAGATGGCGGAAGAGTAAGATGTGGAGATCACCTTCCTCCCCACAAATACATCAGAAATACATCTACATGTGGAACACCCCCTACAGAACACCTACTGAATGCTGGCAGAAGACCTCAGACTTCCCTAAAGACAAGACACTCCCCACGTACCTGGGTAGGGCAAAAGAAAAAAGAAAAAACAGAGACAAAAGAATAGGGACAGGACCTGCACCAGTGGGAGGGAGCTGTGAAGGATGAAAGGTTTCCACACACTAGGAAGCCCCTTCGCGGGCGTAGACTGCAGGTGGCAGAGGGTGGGAGCTTCGGAGCAACAGAGAAGAGCGTTGCCACAGGGGTGTGGAGGGCAAAGTGGAGAGATTCCCGCACAGAGGATCGGGGCCGACCAGCACTCACCAGCCCGAGAGGCTTGTCTGCTCACCCGCCAGGGGCGGGCGGGGGCTGGGAGCTGAGGCTCGGGCTTCAGTCGGATCGCAGGGAGAGGACTGGGGCTGGCGGCATGAACACAGCCTGAAGGGGTTAGCGCACCACAGCTAGCCAGAAGGGAGTCCGGGAAAAGGTCTGGAGCTGCCGAAGAGGCAAGAGACTTTTTCTTGCCTCTTTGTTTCCGGGTGCGCGAGGAGAGGGGATTCAGAGTGCCGCATAAAGGAACTCCAGAGATGGGCGCGAGCCGTGGCTATCAGCGAGGACCCCAGAGACGGGCATGAGACGCTAAGGCTGCTGCTGCCACTACCAAGAAGCCTGTGTGCGAGCACAGGTCACTCTCCACACCACCCCTCCCGGGAGCCTGTGCAGCCCGCCACTGCCAGGGTCCCGTGATCCAGGGACAACTTCCTTGGGAGAACGCACGGTGCGCCTCAGGCTGGTGCAACGTCACGCCAGCCTCTGCCGCCACAGGCTCACCCCGCATCCGTACCCCTCCCTCCCCCGGCCTGAGTGAGCCAGAGCCCCCGAATCAGCTGCTCCTTTAACCCCATCCTGTCTGAGCGAAGAACAAACGCCCTAAGGCGACCTACACGCAGAGGCGGGGCAAAATCCAAAGCTGAACCCCAGGAGCTGTGCGAACAAAGAAGAGAAAGGGAAATTTCTGCCAGCAGCCTCAGAAGCAGCGGATTAAATCTCCACAATCAACCTGATGTACCCTGCATCTGTGGAATACCTGAATAGACAACGAATCATCCCAAATTGAGGAGGTAGACTTTGGGAGCAACAATATATATATTTTTTTCCCTTTTTCACTTTTTGTGAGTGTGTACGTGTATGCTTCTGTGTGTGATTTTGCCTGTATAGCTTTGCTTTTACCGTTTGTCCTAGGGTTCTGTCTGCCCGGTTCTTATTCTTTTCTACTTTTTTTTAGTATAGTTTTTAGCGCTTGATATCATTAGTGGATTTGTGTTTTGGTTTGGTTGCTCTCCTCTTTCTTGCTTTCTTCTTTTTCATTACATTTTAAACTTTTTTAAAAAATTATTTTTTATTTTAATAACTTGATTTTATTTTATCTTTTTCTTTCTTTCTTTCTTTTTCTCCGTTTTATTCTGAGACATGCGGATGACAGGCTCTTGGTGCTCTGGCCACGCATCAGGGCTGTACCTCTGAGGTGGGAGAGCGAAGTTCAGGACATTGGTCCACCAGAGACCTCCCAGCTCCACATAATATCCAACGGTGAAAATCTCTCAGAGATCTCCATCTCAACGCCAAGACCCAGCTCCACTCAATGACCAGCAAGCTACAGTGCTGGACAACCTATGCCAAACAACTAGCAAGACAGGAACACAACCCCACCCATTAGCAAAGAGGATGCCTAAAATCATAATAAGCTCACAGACACCCCAAAACACACCACCAGACGTGAACCTGCCCACCAGAAAGACAAGCTCCAGCATCATCCACCAGCACACAGGTACTATTCCCCTCCACCAGGAAGCCTACACAACCCAATGAACCAACCTTAGCCACTGGGGGCAGACACCAAAAACAAGGGGAACTACGAACTTGCAGCCTGCGAAGAGGAGACCCCAAACACAGTAAATTAAGCAAAATGAGAAGACAGAGAAACATACAGCAGATGAAAGAGCAAGGTAAAAACCCACCAGACCTAACAAATGAAGACGAAATAGGCAGACTACCCGAAAAAGAATTCAGAATAATGAGAGTAAAATGATCCAAAATCATGGAAATAGAATGGAGAAAATACAAGAAACATTTAACAAGGAACTAGAAGAACTAAAGAGCAAACAAACAATGATGAACAACACAATAAATGAAATTCATTCTCTAGAAGGGATCAATAGCAGAATAATGGAGGAAGAAGAATGGATAAGTGACCTGGAAGATAAAATAGTGGAAATAACTACTGCAGAGCAGAATAAAGAAAAAAGAATGAAAAGAATTGAGGACAGTCTCAGAGACCTCTGGGACAACATTAAACGCACCAACATTCAAATTATAGGGGTCCCAGAAGAAGGAGAGAAAAAGAAAGGGACTGAGAAAATATTTGAAGAGATCATAGTTGAAAATTTCCCTAATATGGGAAAGGAAATAGTTAATCAAGGCCAGGAAGCACAGAGAGTCCCATACAGGATAAATCCAAGGAGAAACACGTCAAGACACATATTAATCAAACTATCAAAAATTAAATACAAAGAAAAAATATTAAAAGCAGCAAGGGAAAAGCAACAAATAACATACAAGGGAATCGCCATAAGGTTAACAGCTGATCTTTCAGCAGAAACTCTGGAAGCCAGAAGGGAGTGGCAGGACATATTTAAACAGATGAAAGGGAAAAACCTACAACCAAGATTACTCTACCCAGCAAGGATGTCATTCAGATTCGATGGAGAAATTAAAACCTTCACAGACAAGCAAAAGCTAAGAGAATTCAGCACCACCAAACCAGCTTTACAACAAATGCTAAAGGAACTTCTCTAGGCAGGAAACACAAGAGAAGGAAAACACCTACAATAACAAACCCAAAACAATTAAGAAAATGGGAATAGGAACATACATATCAATAATTACCTTAAATGTAAATGGATTAAATGCTCCCACCAAAAGACATAGACTGGCTGAATGGATACAAAAACAAGACCCGTATATATGCTGTCTACAAGAGACACATTTCAGACCTAGGAACACATACAGACTGAAAGTGTGGGGATGGAAAAAGATATTCCATGCAAATGGAAATCAAAAGAAAGCTGGAGTAGCAATTCTCATATCAGAAAAAACACACTTTAAAACAAAGACTATTACAAGAGGTAAAGAAAGACACTACATAATGATAAAGGGATCAATCCAAGAAGAAGATATAACAAGTGTAAATATTTATGCACCCAACATAGGAGCACCTCAATACATAAAGCAAATACTAACAGTCATAAAAGGGGAAATTGACAGTAACAATAATAGTAGGGGACTTTAACACCCCACTTTCACCAATGGACAGATCATCCAAAATGAAAATAAATAAGGAAACACAAGCTTTAAATGATACATTAACCAGGGTGGACTTAATTGATATTTATAGGACATTCCATCCAAAGACAACAGAATACACTTTCTTCTCAAGTGCTCATGGAACATTCTCCAGGAGAGATCATATCTTGGGTGACAAATCAAGCTCTGGTAAATTTAAGAAAATTGAAATCATACCAAGTATCTTTTCTGACCACAAAGCTATGAAACTAGATATCAATTACAGGAAAAAAATCTGTAAAAAATACAAACACATGGAGGCTAAACAATTTACTACTTAATAACCAAGAGATCACTGAAGAAATCAAAGAGGAAATCAAAAAATACCTAGAAACAAATGACAATGAAAACACGACGACCCAAAACCTATGGGATGCAGGAAAAGCAGTTCTAAGAGGGAAGTTTATAGCAATACAATCCTACCTTAAGAAACAAGAAACATCTCAAATAAACAACCTAACCTTACACCTAAAGCAATTAGAGAAAGAAGAAGAAAAAAACCCACAAAGTTAGCAGAAGGAAAGAAATCATAAAGATTAGATCAGAAATAAATGAAAAAGAAATGAGAGCAAAGATAAGTAAAACTAAAAGCTGGTACTTTGAGAAGATAAACAAAATTGATAAACCATTAGCCAGACTCATCAAGAAGAAAAGGGAGAAGACTCAGATCAATCGAATTAGAAATGAAAAAGGAGAGGTAACAACTGACACTGCAGAAATACAAAGGATCATGAGAGATTACTACAAGCAACTATATGCCAACAAAATGGACAACCTGGAAGAAATGGACACATTCTTAGAAATGCACAACCTTCTGAGACTGAACCAGGAAGAAATAGAAAATATGAACAGACCAATAACAAGCACTGAAATAGACACTGTGATTAAAAATCTTCCAGCTAACAAAAGTCCAGGATCAGACAGCTTCACAGACAAATTGTACCAAACATTTAGAGAAGAGCTAACACCTAACTTTCTCAAACTCTTCCAAACTATAGCAGAGGGAGGAACACTCCCAAACTCATTCTACAAGGCCACCATCTCCCTGATACCAAAACCAGACAAAGATTTCACAAAGAAAGAAAACTACAGGCCAATATCACTGATGAACATAGATGCAAAAATCCTCAACAAAATACTAGCAAACAGAATCCAACAGCACATTAAAAGGATCATACACCATGATCAAGTGGGGTTTATCCCAGGAATGCAAGGATTCTTCAATATACACAAATCAATCAATTGATACACCATATTAACAAACTGAAGAATAAAAATCATATGATCATCTCAATAGATGCAGAAAAAGCTTTCGACAAAATTCAACACCCATTTAAGATAAAAACCCTGCAGAAAGTAGGCATAGAGGGAACTTATCTCAACATAATAAAGGCCATATATGACACCCACAGCCAACATCGTCCTCAATGGCGAAAAACTGAAACCGTTTCCACCAAGATCATGAACAAGACAAGGTTGCCCACTCTCACCACTATTATTCAACATAGTTTTGGTAGTTTTAGCCACAGCAGTCAGAGAAGAAAAAGAAATGAAAGGAATCCAAATCGGAAAAGAAGAAGTAAAGCTGTCACTGTTTGCAGATGACATGACACTAAACATAGAGAATCCTAAAGATGCTACCAGAAAACTACTGGAGCTAATCAATGAATTTGGTAAAGTAGAAGGATACAAAATTAATGCACAGAAATCTCCGGCATTCCTATACAATAATGATGAAGTATCTGAAAGTGAAATTAAGAAAACACTCCCATTTACCATTGCAACAAAAAGAATATAACACCTAGGAATAAACCTATCTAGAGAGAGAAAAGACCTGTATGCAGAAAATTATAAGACACTGATGAAAGTAATTAAAGATGATACAAATAGATGGAGAGATATAACATGTTCTTGGATTGGAAGAATCAACATTGTGAAAATGACTATACTACCCAAAGCAATCTACAGATTCAATGCAATCCATATCAAACTACCAATGGCACTTTTCACAATTAGAACAAAAAATTTCACAATTTGTATGGAAACACAAAAGATCCTAATAGCCAAAGCAATCTTGAGAAAGAAAAACGGAGCTGGTGGAATCTGGTTCCCTGACTTCAGACTATACTACAAAGCTACAGTAATCAAGAGAGTATGGTACTGGCACAAAAACAGAAATATAGATCAACAGAACAGGATGGAAAGCCCAGAGAGAAATCCATGCACATATGGTCACCTTATATTTGATAAAGGAGGCAAGAATATACAATGGAGAAAAGACAGCCTCTTCAATAAGTGGTGCAGGGAAAACTGGACAGCTACATGTAAAAGAATGAAATTACAACACTCTCTAACACCATACACAAAAATAAACTCAAAATGGATTAAAGACCTAAATGTAAGGCCAGACACTATCAAACTCTTAGAGGAAAACATAGGCAGAACACTCTATGACATAAATCACAGTAAGATCCTTTTTGACCCACCTCCTAGAGAAATGGAAATAAAAACAAAAATAAACAAATGGGACCTAACGAAACTTAAAAACTTTTGCACAGCAAAGGAAACCATAAACAAGAAGAAAAGACAACCCTCAGAATGGGAGAAAATGTTTGCAACTGAAGCAAGGGACAAAGGATTAATCTCCAAAATTTATAAGTAGCTCATGCAGCTCAATATCAAAAAAATAAACAACCCAATCCAAAAATGGGGAGAAGACCTAAATAAGACATTTCTCCAAAGAAGATATACAGATTGCCAACAAACACATGAAAGAATGCTCAACATCATTAATCATTAGAGAAATGCAAATCAAAACTACAATGAGATATCATCTCACACCGGTCAGAATGGCCATCATTAAAAAATCTACAAACAATAAATGCTGGAGAGGGTGTGGAGAAAAGGGAACCCTCTTGCAGTGTTGGTGGGAATGTAAATTGATACAGCCACCATGGAGAACAGTATGGAGGCTACTTCAAAAAGTAAAAATAGAACTACCATACCACCCAGCAATCCCACTACTGGGCATATACCCTGAGAAAACCATAATTCAAAAAGAGTCATGTACCACAATGTTCATTGCAGCTCTATTTACAATAGCCAGGACATGGAAGCAACCTAAGTGTCCATCAACAGATGAATGGATAAAGAAGATGTCACACATATATACAATGGAATATTACTCAGCCATGGAAAGAAATGAAATTGAGTTATTTGTATTGACGTGGATGGACCTAGAGACTGTCATACAGACTGAAGTAAGTCAGAAAGAGAAAAACAAATACCATATGCTAACACATATATATGGAATCTAAAAAAAAAAGGGGGGGGGGGGAGAAGAACCTAGGGGCAAGACGGGAATAAAGATGCAAACCTACTAGAGAATGGACTTGAGGACATGGGGAAGGGGAAGGGGAAGCTGTGACAAAGTGAGAGAGTGGCATGGACATATATACACTACCAAATGTAAAATAGATAGCTAGTGGGAAGCAGCCACATAGCACAGAGAGGTCAGCTCGGTGCTTTGTGACCACGTAGAGGGGTGGGATAGGGAAGGTGGGAGGGAGGGAGACGCAAGAGGGAAGAGATATGGGGATATATGTGTATGTATAGCTGATTCACTTTGTTATAAAGCAGAAACTAACACACCATTGTAAAGCAATTTTAGTCCAATAGAGATGTTAAAAAAAAAAAGGAATGAAATATTGCCAGTTGCAGCAACATGGATGGGCCTAGAGATTATCATACTAAGTGAAGTAAGTCAGACAGAGGAAGACAAATACATATGATTTCACTTATATGTGGAATCTAAAAAATGATACAAATGAACTTATTTATAAAACAGAAACAGACTCACAAACATAGAAAATAAAGTTATGTTTACCAAAGGAGAAAGGGAGAGGAGAGGGAGGGGTAAATTAGGAGTATGGGATTAACAGGTACAAACTACTATACATAAAATAGATAGGCAATAAGGATTTACTGTATAGCACAGGGAACTATATTCAATATATTGTAATAACCTATAATGGAAAATAATCTGAAATATATATATATATATATATATATATATATATATATATATATATATAGCTGAATCACTTTGCTGTATACCCGAAACCAACCCAATATTCTAAGTCAACTACAGTTCAGTAAGGAAAAAGAATGGGCTGGAGAGATGCACACCAATAGTTGAGAAGCTCAGTGGTAGCTAGATTGTTTTGCTGGCCAGGGTTTTGGTGAGTGGTGCTATTATGGAACTGGGCTCTCTGTTAGCACTAGTGATGATGGAGTCTCAAATAATAGAAGCTAGGTGCAGATCTCATTGATAAGAAAAAACCTATGTGGAATTATGATAATGAAAGGCAAACTTGGAGTGGAAGCTAGTGAGGTCTGATCAGTAGAGAACTATGGAGAGGCTTAATAGAGCATGAGACTCTAGGGAGAATTTAGATGGGAACCTAATAAGGGTATTCTAGCTCAATCTGTACAACAAACAAATCAAGGAAAAATAATCAGAAGTGAGACTACTGCTAATTAATGGCTCACAGCCCAGATATTCCCCAGAAATAGGCATCTGTCAAAGGGAGCTGCCTCAGTTTCTCCTTGGGAATATCTCGCTTCCAATGACTAGCAGAAACAATAGAAGAAAGGCCTGATCTCTTTGCCTCAAGTTGGGACTTCTCGGAAAGCCACCTCAGCCGAAGTCTGTCTTGCTTCTTCCTTCTTCCTCTGGTCAGTCCAGCTTGCCTCACTCCATTACAGGTATTGTTCTTGTAAGCACGCCTCTAATAACTCCACTTGTCTGTAAGTCTCCATCTTATATCTATCCCTAGGAGAACCTGACCTATGACTTCAGACCCTTTTGTTTCTGTGTCTTAGAATAAGAAGCTCTATCAGGGAGTGCGTCACACCTGGGGGTGATCATGACTATTTCTTTCACAGCACATTCACTTATGCCCTGCAATTAACTCCATATTTTAACCACGTTCTCAATGAAATTATCAACCCCAATTCTATCTTCTTGATCATTGTATTTTGTGGCATTTTTTTAAGTTAAAAATTTAATTTTACAATTCATTAGCAGTCATTCACTGTTTTACCCCACCACCGCTATCTAGTGCCAGAACACTTTCACCACCCCAAATAGAAACTCTGTACCCCTCATGCAGTCACTCCCCTTTCCCCACTCCCCCAGCTCCTGACAACCACTAAACTTCTGCCTGTCTCTGTTCATTTACCTAGTCTGGATTTTTCATACAAGTGGAATCATACAATATGTGGGCTTCTTTGTTGGGCTTCTTTCATTTAGCCTAATGTTTTTGAGGTTTATCCACGTTGAAGCGTGTATCAATGCCTCATTCCTTTTATAACTGAATAATACTCTGTTGTATGAACGCATCACAGTTTGTGTATCTATCCATCCATTGATGGTCATTTGGGTTGTTTTCATGTTTTGTTTTGTTTTTTTAAATAAAATCATATATATTTAGGTGTAAAATATGATGTTTTGATATACAGATACATACATTTATTACTATGGTCAAGTTAACATTAATCCATCTCTTCACATAATTACCTTTTTTTTCTTTCTTATGGCATAAATTTAAAAGGAAGAGGAAAAAGTCAATACTTTAGGTTTCCTCATTGAGTTTTGGATAGGAACAAATAGAGTGGAGCAGAGAGATCATAGGAAGACTGGCCACAGAAGAAATATTTTTCTCTCTGTTTCCTTCCTTTTTGTTTTTCAGAAGTTTCCTTCTACACTGGCAGCTTTAGCACAGGGGCCAAAAGGACTTGGCTCACTGTCAAAAATCAGTTCTTTCAAATTGCTGTTGTCTTAGGAGGTTAAAAAATATTTTTTTAAAAACTTGTTTTTAAACAATTTAAATCTATTAAACTTTTCCTGACCTAGTAGATATGGATTTCAAAATCAATTCCTTTTAGAGAATGCACTTTATAAATAAATAAAACATTTTCAGATGACCCCTTTTAACTCATTCATGTTGCAAACCAAAAGTGAATTCTTATTTGAGAGCATCAGCTCTATAATTGTGCTTCAGGCCTACTAACCTCCAATTTTCCGTTGGGATTATCATCTGTCCACAGCCTTTTTAGTAGCATATTATTTGTACTAACTTTTAAACTTTTTTCCCCTGTATTTGTTTTTCTTATATTTCAAGCCATGCATTCTTTTTACTCTTCTGATGTTAGAGAATAAAGGCTACATGCAGGAGGATCACCGAAGTTTTATAACGCAGACTCTGGCAAAACAGAAACTGAGATTAGGAAGGTAGGGGCACATACACACAGAGTCACTTGAGGCCTATAAATTATGACCACAATTGCAGCCAGTATCATTTAAGTACTCTTTAGTTTCTGATGATAAAGCACTAGCTTATCATGCTGACAACTGCAAACCTCTGTGGCCCTCAGCTTCTGTCTTTTCTGTTACTTAGTCAGCCGCATGGAATTTAACAGCACACACAGTAAAGTATCTTTCTAAGCAGATCTCAATAAAAGACATGGAACAAAGCTAATAAGTGCTTATGTCTTGTCAGGTGAAGAAATTGTTTCTTCTACCTAAATACCACCTCCCAGTTGCAGAGAGGAAAAACAGATATGAAATTACTATATTGTCAGTGAATGTCTCTTTTATTAACTGTCTCTGTTTTATAGTGGAGAAAGAAGAAACTCTTTGAGCTTGAATACTGAAACGTAAAAGATTTCAGAGTTATTATATATTTTTGTTTCCTGGTTGTCATGTCTACTTGGAAAAAAAAATTCTTTATGTCTACAGGATAAAGACTTTTTTTGCAAATACTGTTTTTCACTTAAAATAATAGGGTTTAAAATTAAATATGTATATTCCTTTTCAATTATGGATTTGTCAATCAAATTAAGAATTATAGGAGAATGAGGACAGCAATAGATTGAAACAGAAGTTTTGGTGTCCATTTAAACTTTCCCATTTTGCCAGTTTTAAAATGTTTATCTGTTGCTCCTAAAGATCAATAAAATATGTAAACTGTGAATATATTTATCATTCTGAGTCAAAACTTTAGTTCAAACCTCTGCCTCAGTTTGGAATATGGGTAACTGTCAAAGGGACAAAGTATTTTTAAAATAGACATAAAATATTTTCCTTGTTATAGGAATATAATGTTCCAAAAACTTTTGAGCTATCAACCCTATGACATAATATATGACACATGCCATATAACAATCTTAAGTAGATATTACTTATAATTTTGTTAAAAGAGCCTTTGAAGCTCACATTAATTTTATATTTTGTTCCATTACTTATAAAATTAAGTAACTTATATGATGAAATATCTACCTTAATAATTACTTTTTCATCCTTTTCTTTCATATGCCTGACCTATCACTATCTAAAGAGCATGAATAACAACATAAGAGGTCCTTTTTCTTTCACCGGTTTCATGTCAGTAGTTTTATATATATATATATATTTTTTTAGCTCTTGCCATTGGCATCAGGCAAGGGAAATTGAGATTAACAGTGAAACAGATTTTGATGTGTCTTCATGAAACTAGATTCTAGTAAGTTAATTCATTTGAGTGTTTCCTATTTTAAAGTAATAGTATATGAGTCTAAAAACCTTTTATAATAAGCCAAAATATGTTCTAGTGCTTAAAGTAGGATATAGCAGAGAAAAGAAGAAAACACGTGCAGTTAAACCATATTCTGTTCACCTAAAAATTTCTTAGACAAAAACAAATGATGTTAGCAATATTTTCCTCAGTTTCCCCTTTCCCTGACTGATCAATTCTCTGAGATCATGTGATTTGTCTTCACTTGAACAGTAGCTCATTTTCTTTTTTTTCCTATTCTGCTGAATAATATCTAAGAATCTGCTCATAGGCTAGGTATCATACACAGCAAGTAAAGTAAATTTGTTCTGAAAGAGGATACCTGCAGAGAGTAACCAATTTTTATTATTTCCATTACATACATATTCAAGTTTCTATTGAAAACCTCCTCACTTGAAACTGGACATTCAACCTACATTACCTATAGTAATATCAGACAAAATATTAGGCATTAAGAAGCATTATTCTCAAAATTCCAGTGAGATTTTGCAAAGAAATAGAAATAATGTTAAAATTTGTATGAAAGCATAAAAAACTCTGAATAGCCAAAGCAATCTTGAGAATGAAGATTACCTCCAAAGCTGGAGGTATCATGCACTCTGATTTCAAACTAGACTACAAAGCTATAGTAATTAAAACAATATGGTATTGGCATAAAAACATATAGATCAATGGAACAGAATAGACAGCCCAGAAATAAACTCACACATATAGGATGAATTAATTTATGACAAAGGTGACAAGAATATACAACAGGGAAAGGAGAATCTCTTCCATAAATGGTGTTAAGAAAACTGGACGGCCATATGCAAGGGAGTGAAACTGCACCCCTGTCTTACACCATACACTAAAATTAACTCAAAATGAATTAAAGATTTGAAATTAAGACCTGAAACCATAAAACTCCTAGAAGAAAACATAGGTGGTAATCTCCTACACATAGGTTTTGGGGATGATTTTTTTAATCTGACACCAAAAGCAAAAATAAATAAGTGGGACTACATCATACTAAAATGCTTCTGTATAGCAAAAGAAACCATCAACAAAATGAAAAGGCAACCAACTGAATGGGAGAAAATATTTGCAAATCATATATCTTATAAGAAGCTAATACCCAAAATATATAAAGAACCCATACAACCCTACAGCAAAAAAACAAAAAGTAAATAAAAATGGGCAGAAAATCTGAATAAACATTTTTCCAAAGACATACAAATGGCCAACAGGTACATGAAAAGATCCTCAACACCGTTAATCATCAGGAAAATGCAAATCAAAACCACAATGAGATATCACCTCATACCTATAAGAATGGCTGTTATCAAAAAGACAAGAGATAATAAGTGTTGGCGAGAATGTGGAGAAAAGGGAACACTTGTACGCAGCTGGTGGGAATGTAAATTGGTGCAGCCACAATGGAAAATATTGTGAAGTTTCCTCAAAAAATAAGAATAGAACTACCATGTGATCTAGCTTTCCACTTCTGGTTACTTATTTAAAGAAAATGAAAACTTTCACTCAAAAAAATATATGCACTCCCATCCCATGTTCATTATTTACAATAGACACGACATGGAAATATATATATATACACACACACACACACACACACACACACACACACACATATATATATATATCTCACACACACAATGGACTATTTTTCAGCCATAAAAATAAGAATGAAATCTTGCCATATATGACAATATAGATGGACCTTGAAGGCATTATGCTGAGTGAAATAAGTCACACAGAGTGAGACAAATACGATATAATTTCTCTTACATGTGGAATCTAAAACAAACAGAAAAAAGTTCATAGATACAGAGAACACATTGGTAGCTGTCAGAGGTGAGAGCTTGGGGGTGGGATAAATGGGTGAACGGGGGTCAAAAGTAAAAAGAGAAATGTCTTATTTGATAATCTGAGAGGCAGAATCAAGGTCAGCCAGTATTACTCTAAAAAACAAACTTTCTTTTAACAGAAATTATCAAAGTATAAATATCTCAATCATTCAGCACTTAGCATCTCTTAATCCTACTAGTTATCACTCACACCCAGTTTCAAATACAAGCAATAACAAACCTTCCCTTATATTTACCTAACACTCTAGTCTCAGGAAGGAAGGAAGGAAGGAAGGAAGGAAGGGAACAAAAGTGTTAGCGGCATGGAGGATGTAAATAAGATCAGGGACCAAGAGGGATCAGATTTAAGGGGAGACTTAATGCTCTATCAGGTATGTGATTTTCAGCAATATGATGGATTTTTTTAACAATGCAAAAGAATTTGGATGCCCATATGTCTTATGTTATTTTTCACCTGTATGAACTTAACCTGAAAATCAGATTGTTGTCTCTTTAGTTTCCAACAGCTAAATATTTGCAAGAGATACAAAGAGGAAAATGGATTAATAATTAAAATAAATGGTACAAAGGTGTTATTAGTTAAAAATCTGTTTTAGTGTATCAATCTATGAGCATGAGTTTAGTACAGGAAATAAAATACTGAATTGCTTTCATTGCTTACATGAGTGCTCCCTAGATTTTTACATTTTCTAAATATAAATGGTTGGGGGGAGGTGAGCAACATAATTAGAGTTAAAGAGGAACATGTCTAATGTTAAAAGTGACAATCCTCTAGGAAGATAAAATGATTTTAATTTAGGTAATGTCAAATTATATAAAGGGAAAATTAACAGAAATAAAAGTTTAAATAGACAAATCCATAATCAGAAAGAAGTGTTTCAACATATATTTTACAGTAAATGATAGGATAAGAATACCAAAAGTCAGTAAGTAGTTAGAAGAAGTGAACAGCATGAATAGAAAACTTGGCACTAATTGGTATATATAGAGCACCACACCCCCAAACAGCAAAATAATTTTTTAATGGGAATAGGGAAATTAGAAAAATTAATCATATGTTGAGCTGCAAAGGAAGTCTTAAGAATTTCAAAGGATTTAAATCAGAAAATCTTCTCCAAAATGATAAAAATAAATGATTTGGATATTGGACAAAATTAAAGAGGAAAAAGACACAAATAACCAATATCAAGAATGATAAAGGAGATATTACCAAAACTATAAAAATAAGAGAACTGTTTGAAAAATCAAATTTCAACTAATTTAAATATTTAGATTAAGTTCCCAGAAAAGCACAATTTATTAAAACTGACAAAAATTTTTTTTAAATGAATGTTGGTATTTTTTCAATTAAATTAGATTTGCACTTTAAAACGATCATATGAATTACTATGAAATGTTTGAATTCTACTAAACATTTAGAAAAGAAATTATACACATTTTACAAAAAACTCTTCCAGAGCACAGAAAAAGAGAAAGACTTCCACCAATTTCTTTTATGAGATCAGTTTACATTGATAACAAGACGGAAAAGACATTACAAGAAAGACAATTTACACCAATGTCTCTCATAAAACACAGATGCAAAATCCCAAACAAAATATTTTAGCAAACAGTTAATGCATTATGAACAAATGAGTTTGTTCTAGGAAGATGTATTAGACAGAATAATGACTTCCCAAAGATATTCCCACCCTAATCCCTAGAACCTGTGAATGTACTACCTTATGTGGTAAAAAGGATTTTGCAGATGTGATTAATCAAAAGATTTTGTAGATTCAGGAGATTATTTTGGATTACCCATGTAGAACCAATGTAATCACAAGGGTCCTTATAAGAGGGAGGTAAAAGGATCAGGGTCAACAGTAGGAGATATAATCACAGAAACTGTGATTCTGTGAATAATGTTACCTTAATATGGCAAAAAGGACTTTGTAGATAAGATTATGGTTAGGGATTTTGAGATGAAGAAATTTTCCTGCATTATCTGGGTTTCACCCAATCTAATCACATAGATCCTTTAAAGCAGAGAACTATCCTTGGCTGTGTCAGAGACATGTGATGTGAGAGAACTTGACTTGTGGTTAATGGCCTTGAAAATAAAGAAAAGGAGCCAGGAGCCAAATAATGTGTGTGGTCTCTAGAAGCTGGGAATAGCCACCACTAGATAATTTGTAAGAAAATGGGAAAATAGGTTCTATAACCACAAGGCACTGAATTTTGCCAACAATCTGAATTATCAAGGAAACCTATCCTCTCCAGGGGAGGAAACAAACCTTCCCCTAAAGCATTCAGAATAAAATACAACCCTGCCAACACCTTTATTTTAGCATACTGAGACATGTATTGGACTTCTGACCTACAGAAGTGCAAGATAATAATCTGTATTGTTTAAGCTGCTAAGCCTGTGGCAGCAATAGAATATTAATGCAGAGGGTGAAAGTGATTCAATATTCAATAATTTTAACAGTGTAATTAATTCGACATAAAGAAGAAAGGAAAACCATATCATAAATAAAATAGATGTGTAAAAATCACCTATTTGGTAAACTCCATAAATGTTCATGACAAAAACCCTTCACAAATTAGGAATAAAAAGAAATGTTCTTAATGTGATAAAGGTTGTTTTTTTAAAGCTGTATCAAAATTTTCCTGTTGGTGAAATGTTAATATCCTTATTTTGGAGAACTGAAATAAGATAAAGATGCCCACTCCTACCATTCTTAAATGGTCAAATGGCCAAATGAGAAAAGAAGGTGTCAATATGGCAGATTGATTACAAATTTCCCCATATTCTCCACTTCTCTCTGAATCTATGTTTTTTCAATGTGACTTAGCTGCTTCTCCCTTCAAGAGGTGGAGTCTATTTCTGCTCCCTTGAATCTGGGTATGTTTTGTAAATTGTTTTGGCCAATAGAACATGGCAGAAGTGACAGTGTGACAGTTCCTCAGATTGGCCCCAAGAAGCCCTGTACACTTCCACTCTCTTTTCTCTTGAACTCTTGCTTTCACCATGAGAAAACTCCTGGGCTAGTCTGCTGGATGACGAAAGACAATGACTAGCAAAGCTGAGGCAATACATGACCAGCTGACACTCAACTTATCCCACGCCAGGTAAGAAAGCCCAATCAGGTTGCTAAAGTCACCTACCTGACCTCTAGCTGACTGCTAATATATGAATGAGCCCAAATGAGACCAAAAGAAAAGTCCAGATTATCCAGAGACTGATGAGCAAGAATTTCAATCAGTTTTTTTTAAGCCACTCAGCTCAGAATGCTTTGATATTCAACATTGTTGTGACAATGGAGAACTGACAGAAAAGACCAAAGTGTGTGTTGAGGAAATACGACAACAGATCTGGTCTCTAGTAGACAGTGATTTATATTTAACCACTTTGGCATAAGTTATTCATGTGTATATGGTTAATTCAACAACTTAGGTAATATAGTTATAGATGTGTTAATATTATATTTACTGAGGTAACCTCAAAATAACCCTAAATCTGGGTAGAATTTACTGACCACTGAATATGTGCCCAAGTAAGAACTGACTCTTCCTGATAGTCAAACAATTTTTTAAAGATTATTAACTAGTTATGTTGGAAGGGAGAACTAACCAAATAGTAACTGAATAGTGATGCCAGGTAAGTATGTTCAAAAAAATTGATAAATTATTTATGCTATAAGGAAAAACAATAATAATATTTAGCATAGATTGTATTTTCAAGTACAAAGGGGAAAAAAGGAGTTTAAGAAGTCTGTCCGTATGTTCTGTTACCTCAAAGCTGACGAATTCAATTCCTGGAATTGCTCAATGCCCACTGTTCTTTTTGTCTCTCCACTACTACATTTATCTTGAAGAACGTAGGACCAAGGAAAATAAGTACTCCCTGCCTATCCATCTTGATAATGTAATGCTTCTCTCTGCCTGCAGCATTGTACATTAACGTTTTGAGCAAAATCTATGGGTCCATCAATCTCCTGCTTGAACCAAAGTGCCAATCTGTCACGTACTATAATGCTCTCTCCTCTAACCAAATTTTTAGACTCTGAATTTATTTTTCCAGATGATTCTGTCAATGTGCTGCATGATAGAAAACAAGTCATATGTTAACCATGCTTGCACTACCTGATAAGCATCCCATGAACCACTGCTTGATGGATGGCCACAATAATGTAAATACATCTTCATTATAAATCTCTGGACCAGAGAATCTTTCCAAAAAAAGATTAAAAAAAAAAAAAAAAAGAATCCTAATATCATGTTATCCACAAAAGGAAAATAAATTAAAAAATGAAGTTTTTCACATTCTAAAAATAAAATACATAATATTTTTCCCACAATTTCACAAGAACACCACATAAAAGTTACTATCTAATTAGAGAGAATTATCTAGTACATTTATTTAAAATTGTAACCATAAACAGTTGCATTCACATTTTACCCTAGAAAAAGTCACTTAGACTCTCTGAGTTTCAATTTCTTCTCTTGCAGATTGTACTTATGACACATTCTAAGACCAATAGAAATTCATAGATAAATATTTAATTTAATAATTATTTAATTTAATTAAATAATTAATTTAAACTTAATCACAATCATATATAAATTGAGTAGCAAAGCATATGGAAACTTCTTAGTGAGATGTTGATTCAAATAGATACATGATAAATGCCGGACCCCATTTTATTACATCTGTTTGGGAATGTGACAAAAATTTGTCATACCTGATTTATTGATGTCCATGTCAACACTATACTCAAAAGACTCCAAGTCATCCCAGTCACTACTAGGTGAGACTTGTTGGAGTAGATTAGCATCACTTTCTATCAAGCTAATTGGGAACATTTTGTAGGATTCCTGAGAAAAGAAACCATATCACACAAATCAAAAGTACATGCCAAAAAAAAAAAAAAAAAGTACATGCCACATGGCCAAACAGAGAAGTGTTTAATATAAGAATTCTTAGTAATTTATCTTCGTAGCCCTGTAATTGTTCTGCTCATATAACAATGAAATAACACCACCAAAGTTGATATAACTTTTGGCTGCCTTACAACTTTTAGATGGATACTCAGATCTTATGGGCCAATATATTGACCTGAAATATTAAATCTGTCAAAACACACTAACTGCACTCAACTGAATTGATATGCTTGTTTAGTTCATGCTATTCAGTGTAACAGTAAACTTTTTATCATTTGCCATTTTATAGTCCTGCAAGCCCCTTAATCCTCACCCCACATTTAATCTTTCTTTGTTCCTTCCTTCCTTCCTCCCTTCCTTGCTTCCTTCCCTCCTTTTCTTTTTTTTTTTCTTTCTTTCTTTCTTAAAAAAACGATAGGAAAAAAAAATAATTTCTGGCACTTATTTATCTTAAGTCACACCAAAATCTGAAAGCAAATTTCCCTTAATTAGTAATATTTACAAAGTTTCTGTGAGTCAATTTGTCCACAAATGTGTTGACTTGCTGTGAAAGTTGCTATTAAAAAACACAGCAGGACATGTCCATATTAAGAGCCTCAAATGCAGTAATGGAGCCATGAGTGGACCTCTCCATGGCCTATCACATCTGCCCTAAGAGAAGTAAAAGGAGTCAGAATAAGTATCATCTTACTGTAAATTATCTTCCACATACATTGTAGAAACAAGTAGGGTTGAGATCTACCAAGAAATATAAAACAAAAAGACAAGAACCCATAAACAGAGAACTAAAACAACGTGGTTAATATATAAATATTATCAAATAATCCTAGAGTGGTCTGTAGGCAGAGAATAATGTTCTAAAACTTTTTCTTCATTGCTAGCCTTAAAAATGAGTACCAGCCTGCAGAAAGGTGTGAACTCTAATTCTGTCAAGTACCTAATATCCAGTTTCTGAATGTGTCTATGCTGAGCGGCAGACTCCTTAAAAGAATATCCCTGTGCTTACACATAATTATAGTGGTTCTCAATAAGTCAGATGTTCTCAGCTTATTAGTACTGGACTAAACCAATACGAAATTAAATAATCCAATCCAATTTTTCCTTGAGAGAGAGAATGACTCATACATAAAGAAAAGGTGTGTTCCATGCTATGTATAGCTGGAGCTTATTAGACAATTTCACATTCATGGGAAAATAAATAATTCTGTATGCACTTTTCTCAACGAAAATAAAGACCATCGTTTTCAATTATTCTTCTCTGCACTCACTAAATATAGAGAAAAGTCAAAGTTTAGTTTAAAATCATTGGGGAATGCATAAATATGGTATCATGAGCCTCCAAAGAACCATTGTAATCATCCAAAAAGAGATGGGGGAATAAACGAGAGATTTTATTCTCTATTTCCACACTGCTGTTATCAACATGGACTCTCTTGTCTATCAGTACTGACACTAAGCTCTCAAGATCGTATCGTTAAGCATTATGAGCTATGGGTCTTATAAATGCCCAGAGCTGTGGATGAGTGCAAGCACTTTGAATTTCAACCTCATGTGTTTCTCTTATAGATCTGCAGATATTGCCTCTGAGATTTAGTTATATTTCCCAGTATGTCAGCATTCAGTGTAAATTCACTACGTAGTCAGTAGGTTGCAATTGTTGGGACTAGGTTTCTAAGAACCCACATAGAGAAAGATGCTTCCTGTTCAGAGGTCCATGTGAGCAATAAGAAAGTCTGCTGGCTCCAGATCAGGGTTATTGTCTTTGACCATCAAGCAGTGGGCCGTGGAAACTTCAGGTAGAAAGCAGTAACAAAGCAACAAAATAGCTCAAAGGAGATTTGCCTTGAGTTTAGTTGAATATGACCAGACAGTGTGAAAACAGAATAAATTCCCTTCCGTGCTGCCATATGCCACAATAAAATGCAGCAGTATCTACCAGACTACCATATGTATGTGAGTACAATGGAAAAAAAAGGAGTAACTTAGAACATTGATTTTTTCTCCCCCCTTTTTGGCTAGAACAAAAATAAAATTATCTGAATCTGTCTCTGTCTCTCTCATTCCCTCTCTTTTTTCTTTTTTTATCCCTAAGCTGAATATGTAATACTATATTTTTTTAATGTTTTTAGACATAAAAGTCAGCATGCTTGTTACTTTTGTGTTATTCTATCTATAACATTAAAGAAAATAAAATTAGAATCTGAACTGAATGAATAAGCATTTTCAGAACTCTAATGAAAAACTGATGAACTCATAAAAGTGCTAACAAAAGATCAAGATGAAAAAAAAAAAATTAATTACATGGGACTGAGTGAACTGATGAGGATGAGTATAATTTTTGTGACTTTCTGTCTGAATTTAAAAAAAAAAAAAATCCCACAAGGACTCAGAGGCAAAGAATATACAAATCAATTTTCACTGCAAAGTAAAGGAGCTGTTACAGTGGAGGATTACTGGACTGAATGTCAATATTATGACATAGTATGAGTGTGTTTCATGTTTGGTAATTGCAATCATTGTTGCTTTTGTTGTGGTCATCCATGTACAATGCTTGGTGTCAGTCTATTTATCCCTTGTAAAAATAAAATACAGTGTGTGTGTGTGAAAAAAAAAAAAAAAAAAAAAAAAAAGAAAATAAAATTAGAATCAACAACAATAATAAATACATCCATGCCCACTCTCCTAATCCAAATTTCATTACATATTGACCTCCATATATAAACACATATATTTTATATGAATGTAATAATGTCAACTAAAAGAAAATTGATACTTGCTTTTATCTGCCATGCAATATAGACAATAAGCATCTATATTGTCCCCAAGTTCTATGTATTATTAATATGATTTCAAAACCACAAGAGTCTGCTAATTTTTATAACTGTTGAATTACAAAAAAGTAAAAATGTATCTTAAATACCTAACAGAAAGTACATGTGTCATCATGGCTACCACAAAAATGTGGAAGTTTGAACTCTGAAAGGGAAGTAATTGCATGCAAACCTTTGCCCACTGAATTAAACTTCACTTCCCAACTGAATTAAACTGGGGAAGTGATTTAACCTCTGCAAACCTCAATCTCTTTACTGTAAAATTAGGATAACATATTTCATTTATGGCATTATTTATTAACCACATAATTATTATTTACTCCATAAAAAAGGCTGAGGAAATGCTATCTGTACAGCACTTAAGAAATAAATAGAATTTGAAATAGCGAATGTGCCTTTATAATTAAAAATGGTGTTGATATTGAAGCAGTGTGGAAAGAGATGCTGTCTTGTTTTCTTAACCACATTTGTGATGAATACAGGACTGAAACTGATAAGGATTAACACAACTAGACTCAGCTAAATAAAATTATTTTGAATAATATGTCCTATTTTTAAAAGCACAATAACCAAACAAGAAAAAGAGACTGGATTTTTTTTAAAAAAGTGACTTTGGAATTATCAGTTTTTTTAAGTAATTAAATGAGAAAGGTAAACACGTTTTTTCAATTAATTTCAACTTTTCTCCATTTTCCCCCATGGACTTCTTTCCAAATATGATATGTCAAAGAAATATAGTCATTGATTTGTCTTTGTTTCCTAACGTAATGTGCTTTTCTTCCATGGGCAATCTCTCCATTTCTTTTTGACCCCTAAAATTGTTCAAGCTGCCAGAAAAAAAAAAAAAAAAAAAAAAAAGAGTTCTTGGCATCTGTTCAGCTCTCATGCTACTCAAAATTTTGTTAGCTTTAGTTACAACTACAAACTACAATTCAGAGATATTGGGAAGTGTAATCTAAAACAAAATAGCACTGAGGCGTGACATCAGCAGAATGGCAGAATAGGGGTTTTTCTACCGTCTTCCCTACAAAATCACCAATTTAGACAATCACTCAGGATGGGAGTGCCTTTGTGGAAATCTGAGAGTTCAGCAGAGAAGTTCCAGCTCAACACTGGGAAAAAAAAATCTGAGATCGAGGGTCAGAGGAACAGTTTCACTTTACCCATGTCAACCCTCCTCCAAGGTGAGAAGCTCAGCGGCAAGACAGACCTTTTTGGCCAGCGGTTTCTCCCATGGGGGAAAAGTGAGAGCCTGTGAGCGAGCCCCTGGCTTCTCCCACTGTGGGAGATACTGCTAAAGAGGCCCACTGCGTTCTTGCCCTGTCCAGAATACTGAGGTGTGCTGCTACATGACTGGGGGTCGGTCAGAGAGCGGCTGGGAGAACAGCAGCATACAATCCCTCCGAGAACTTCCCCCAAGAGGGAACAAGAAGCATGGAGCAGGGCTATCCCTAGTAAAGGTCTGAGAATGCTTCAGGATCCCTAGTAGGGCTGACTGAGGTATTTCTCTCCCAAACCAGCCAGTGAAGACTGGGGGAGATGACTGCTTATTCAAATGTGAATATAGCAATGAAAGATTTCAAGGAACATGAAAAATCAAGGAAACATGACACCACCAAAGGAACACAATAATTTCCAGTAACTGATCCCCAAGAAATGGAGATCTGCAATTTGTTCCTTAAATAATTCAAAATAGTTGTTTTAAGGAAACTCAGTAAGCTGTAAGAAACATAAAAAGATGATTTAATGAAATCAGATAAATGAATGGATAAAGACGATAGATATATATATATATATATATATATATATATATATAAATATATATATATAAATATAAATAAAACAAAGCCAGAACTGCAAGCTATGTCACCTCACAGAGAACTTAGTGATCTATTTTAAATTCCATATATTTCTTTTTTTCTTTATAAAACAAAAATATATTGTCATTGAAAAAATATTAGAAAACATCCTTTCATGAGGCTCCAAAGATAATCACTTGATACTCTTGATGTATATGTCTTACAGCTTTATTTTTTCTTCCTTTTTTCTCTTCCTTATGTCCTGCCTTTCTTCTTTACTGCCTTCCTGCCTTCTCTCCCTACATCTCTCCTCCCCACCTTATATCCTTCCTTCTGTCTGTCTGTCTGTTATTTACCTGTTGTCCTTTAGTACCATATCTGCCCTTTATACTCTACTCTGTTTCCTGGCCAGTGGCTTCCTACTAACTCCTGACAATAAGCAGCACTGGCAGTAGGTCAAGGGGTGAAAGGAAGAAAGGGGATACTTCCTTCCGGTTCTGACAGGAGACAACTGCCTCCAGTATTGGAGTTTACTGACACCACAACGTGGGAGTCAAAGCAGGAGGGAGTTGGCATCCAGCCTTTCTGATGGTTCTAGCTTTGGCTGAAACAGCACCTCTTCAGTGGATCCATAACCTCCCGTAATAACATCTCCAACGTTACAGCTAAAGATGCAACTCTGCAGACCCCGTCACAGGAGCATTGGCATTTTCTCATCACTGTGAGTCATCCTTTCTTCCTGTCTGCCTTTCCAGACCCTACACTGGTCCACTCCATCTTTCTCCCTTCTTTTCTTCTATCCTTCTACTACTTTGTAGACACTTTTCTGTAATAAATTACCTCTTTGAATTGTCTACACTTATTTCTCTTTCCCTCATTGGGCTTTGCTTCTCTATCTGCTTATTATCTATCTGTCTGTCTATCTATCTATCTATCTGACAATTTATCTGAGGAAAAATCGATTTGAATCTGGCAGCATCCAATCTAGCAGATAGAAAGGAGCTCCAAAAAGCTGTACAAAATGAAAGACTTTCAATGCCAGAAGGGAGCAGGAACAAAGGAAGTTACACCAGGCAAAAAAGCAGATTAGTTACTGCAAAGTTACTTTCCTTTTAGAGGATGGCAGGGGTATATCAGACAGATTACCTAACTAGTACTGATCAGGTGACTCCTGATGGACTGGTTTAAGATGCCATCTCTGGGCGAGCCAAGCTGTAATTAAGTTAAATCTCAGTTTGGTGATGTGGAGCTTAAAATAAATGACTACGTTTTGGCCCTGTGGTCTTGTTTTTTAACACTATCTGTTTATCATCTGTTTATCAATCTATCTCATCCATCATCTCCTTATCTATATTTCATGTTTCATATAAAACATAATATTGTGTGTGTAAAGTATGTTTTTAATGTGTATGTTCATATAACAATATACTGTGGACATCTTTACATGTCAACAGGTGTTCTCCAAAAATGCATTTACAATAATTTACTTAACCAATGTTCTACAACTGAACAGGGAGTTCTTTCTAAGGTTTTATTGTAGACAATATCACAATTGTATAAGTAACGTTTGTACACGTGCTTATTTATTTTTAATGTCCTAGTATAGAAATTCTTGTGTCAAAGGAAGTTATTTTAAACACCGTTGCTACGTATTGATATTTTTTTCCTGCAAATGGTTACATCAAACTTACTCTTCCTCCTGAAGTGAATTAGAATAACTGTTTCCCTCATACTCTTGCCTCAAATGTTTTTTTTTTTTTATTTTGTTCTGACAGTTTTATTGGTAAAAATTTCATTGTCTGGAACTCCAATGAGGCAGAATATATCTGTCACATATATTTCTTTTTTAAAAAATAATTGCCTATGATGACCATTGTTCACTACTTTACTGGAGGGTTGCCTTATTTTTCTTATTTCAAATGTGAACTTTCTTTCCAAAGTGCACACTAAACTTTATTTTCCATAAATGTTGATCTTCTTATTTACTATTTTGTAGATTTTCTTTAAAAAACATTCACTATTAGTGAATGTAAAAGGTATTTTAAATATAATTTTTAAACTATGCTATGTACTTACATTTAAAAAAAATTATTTGTGTCTCTTAATCAGGCTTAAAAGACATTCCTTAATATATGTTTACCACAATCTGCAAATGTATTTTCTTCTGATTAATACCACCATTCATCTATTTATTAAAATCAGAAGTGAGGGGGTTCATATTTGTTAAATTCCTTTTCCTTATATTATGTATCAATTTCTGTTGATTCTACCTCCAAAATGTTTCCCAAATCTACCAACATCTCCTATCAACTGCCATCACCTTCCTCCACACTATCCCCAGAAACAATGCAATAACCATTGAACTGGTCTTTCCAGTTCCATTCTTGCTTCCTAATCAATCACTCACAATCTGAGTAATCATTTTAAAAATATAAATGGAGTGGAACTCGTTTGCCTAAAAACCTCTGATGATTTGCTTTTTCTTAGAATTATACCTAAAACCTCCCCACGCTTGACCTGAGCTCTCCCAACGTCTCCAGCCTCATCTGATGAATGATGACATAGTCTTTTGTCACTAACTTCCGAACACACTGGCTTTCTGCTACTTCTCAGAAAGCGCTAAGCTCTGTGCCACACGGGAACTTTCCTCTTGTTCCTTTTCCTTGGTAACATTCTTCCCCTGGCTCTTAACATCAATTAAACATCTCCTCAACTCAGCCTTTAACATTTGCCTGCTTTTCTCTATTTCATAAAGCTATTTATTTCCTTAATAACAACTTGTTTAATTCATTCGTTCTTTTCTATAGGTATTATCTATCTCCCTAATGAGAGTGTAAATAGAATGTAAGATTTTTGAGAGAAGAAATCTCAACTAAGTTGTTCACTCTGGTATTGTAATCATTTCATAATGTTTAACATAAAGTAGATGAAAGGAAAAGAATATTTGCCTGAATAAGGAAAAAGGAAAAAATAAATGAAACTTCATTTTTCAAATAAGGAATTTGAGACTTAGAGAAAAGGTTTTTTTGTTGTTGTTCAAAGTTTAGCCATCGTTTTCTCACTAACTTAAAAAGTGTGTGTGTGTGTGTGTGTGTGTGTATTTTAAGTTTAGTGATTATTGCAAAGAAAGCAGACAATCCCTGTAGCCTTAGAAAACAGAACTTTCTAGCCTAGTTATCATATAAGGGGTCTGTCTATGGGGTTAAGAGAGAGTCACTTAGAATCACTTCCCATGCATGGCTTTATTAGCCACATTAATGACATCAAGCTTTATGCTAAGGATTATGAGAAATCATCAAGGTCTTTTGTTGGAAAGCAACTTGACTGGATTTGTTAAAATAAATATGTATCTTCACCTTGCAGGGATTTGGACTAGATGACCTCTGAGACTGATTCTAAAACTATGTTCCATAATTCTGTGATTTAACAACTTTTCTAATATTAGTTGAATATTAGGGGAAATTAGCACCAAAGTCTTATTTGGATGTATTCTCATATAATTCTACATTTAAAGGCAAATAATTTTAATTCCAAGCATTTTTGAAATTGTTTCATTTGAATTTATTTTAATTTTATTAGCATCTCTAAAATACAGCAAAATTCTATCAGAGATTCTGAAAGAATAATTTTAAAACCCTAATCTGTTAGCATATTGCACCACATGATAGAGAAAATATCACATATATTTGCTCATTTCCTAGACCATGTATGTGTGAATACTACATCTACCTTCATATTAGACTGTACCCAAAGAAAAAACAATAAGAGAAATATGCAATTAGTATATAGAACATTTATACTTACAAAAAAATAAAATAAATTCTTCCTTCTTCTAGGTCTTAGTGTAGATGGCTTTTTTTTTTTTCATTAATGGCCTCTCAGATCAAAGAGGTATTTTAGAACTCTCTTATACAAGAATAACCCTACTCTCCATATGTCACCCTCACATTACTCAGTTTTATTATACTTATGGAACTATTTTCTATATGAAGGTATTTATTATCTTTCCTCCCTTGGTAGCATGTAAATGCCATGAGAGTATCTACTTCATCTATGTTTTTTCCTTCATATAATCCCAATGCTTAAAGTAGTTCTTGGATCATAAAAAAAAAAAAAAAAATTGCTGAACAAATGAAACGCTGAATGAACAAATAGTTTAAGTTATAAAATCATACTTCAAATCTAAGCTTTGCTAGTTATATAGCTTACTTATTAGTTATTTATCTTTGGTCAAATCACTTAACTACTGGGGGCCTTGGGTTCTCCACTTATTTAAAGGGAAGATTCATTCACAGTATTGTTTTAGTGCTAGAATGATATAATAAATGTGAAAATACTTGTCAAACTGTAATAAATAAATTAAAATCTAAGATCACTATTGTTATCTTGTTGAAGATAAATTTACCATCAAGGATGTTTCTGAGGTAACTTGAACTTGATGAAGAAAATAGGTACTCTAATCACATATAAACAAATTATGTAAGAAAGGTTAAGTTAAATGAATTCTGCTAACCAAATCTGACTGCTTTACAATGAAGCCAAACATCTCCATTGACAAAATAGATATAATTTTAAAATATCAAGGCTAAAATTGGAATTGACACCTGGAAACAATGATATAATTGATATGTGATTTTTCTCATTATTTAAAACCATAATTTTGAAGAAATTCATTTTGCCAGATATGATTTAATCTAAACAGATCCCTAAAAATTCACTCATCAAATATGTTGCATCCCCCAAATATCTCCTATTTGCTACTCAAAAGATTTTAACTTAGGAGAATTTTTTCTTGAATATACAATCTCCTTTTCTACTTGAAACCTTAAGATACACATACTAAAACTGAAGAGATGTTAGACGGTAAAACCCACACAATATTTTTTTTATAATTATCAGTCAATCCACACTTTAAGGGTAATAAATTTTGAAGATATATCTCAAAGATATTTTCTAAGAACCAATTTTATTAAATAAAAGCACAAGGGTATTAATGTCAAGACCACATACCACTTCCATATATTAAAATGCACATTACATATGCCCGAAATTAAGATATAAATGCATGAAGTAAGCACAACCTGCCTCTAGAGTTACCACCAATTGTTAATTCCAGCAAAAGCAAGCTTATTTACTCAAATTAGTGCATTTGGGGGCTTTAATTGTTCATATTTGTGCTTAAAGCATTAGTCTTTGTGGATTTAACTGGCATAAGTCAATATTTTTATCTTCACTCAGTTGAGAAATCTAAGAAAAGTGTTGCCTAACAACCACAAATCAATAACAGAGAGGAGGCTGTGCCATCCATTTCTTGTTACGTGGTCAGCTTGACTTTGTTTCCTCTAATATCTAGCAACAGAGGCTTTGATGCAGAATAGAAAGCATCCTGACTTTGTAAACTGAGAGACTGATCCTGTGGTATCATCCTTCTCTTCCTAAGGCTGCCCATAAATTCCTATAACCCTTTATCTGAGCCACCTACTGTTAATTATTTCAATATTTCCTAAGAGCCTACTCTATACAAGATGATATACTAGACACTGAATAAGACTCAAATTTGAATAAAATACTCTCCTTGAATTTAAGTTACTGATGATGAAACAGTTGTGACACATATGCCCTGTTAAATAAAATCTGTAAGGAATACTTGAATAGGCTACAAAAAAAAGAGATATAACTGTATAGCACAGGGAACTCTTCTCAATACACTGTAATGGCCTATATGAGAAAAGAATCTAAAAAAGAGTGGCTATATGTATATGTATAACCGATTCACTTTGCTGTACAGCAGAAACTAACACAACATTTTAAATCAACCATACTTCAATAAAATTTTTTTAAAAAAGAACTGCAATAAAGGCTGGAAAATTTTTTAAAAAGATAAATAAATAAAGAGCACTAGGAATACAAAAAAGGAAAGATGAATTCTAAAGAGGGTAATGGGTTAAATACACTAAGAATACCACCTTCTCCACTAACCCTCCTTTTATTTTTTCCTTTATTCTTCCTATATTACCAATTCTACTCCTAATAGCAATAGCAATGCTAGATCTTTATATGCTTTATCTTGCCTAATCTTTATACTACTCTGGTGAGGTAAATAATAGTAAGGCCATTTACCAGTAATTGAACTCTCACTCATAACATTGTTATGGTACTAATTTAAGGTCACATTGCTGGTATCGGGGTCAGAATTCAAACCCAGAACTGTGTGATTCCAAAGCATGAGGTTTTAACCACCTTGCTATAATGGTGTCCACACTCACTTTGAAGAAAGAAGGGAAACTGTTTTGTAGGATCAGAAGAAAGGCATTTGACCCTGAGGGAACAAGAGGTGTCAGAAAAGACATTGAGTTGTGAGATTTCATGGTGTCACTAAAAAACAGATTATTTGAAACTGGAGTGTACAGCACCTGGGAAGAGTAATAGGAAATGAAACGGAAAAGGATTGTGACCAGGTCGTAGAGCACCTTTTCAAGGAATTAGAATTTTATTTTTAAAAATTGAGGAGTCATTATTTTTCTTCTACAGATAATAGCCATTATTTTATATGCAATATAATAAGGATACTTCATTGCATGACATTTGAGAGGCGTCAAATAAATGTCTAATAAATCAAATAATGGGGATGAAGTAAAAGATCTATTAGAGGATCCTTAGGAAGATAGGAAGAAAGTTCACAAACTATGGCAGTAGAAAGAACATTAGAATCATCAGATTGGGAGTAAGGGAAACTTGGTTTAAAACTAGGTTAGCAATTAACTAACTTGGAGACAATTTTTTCCCCCAGCAAAGCTTCAGGGTTCTCATATAAACTCTAAACAATGGGGAAATTAATAATCTCTAAAGTTCCTTAGCTCTAAAATTATATGACTTTGACCTGGTAAAAAAAAAAAAAGGGGGGGGGGGTTTACATTTCTTTTTAAATAAAATAATTTCAAGTGTAACCATATCAGATCTTTGTTGTATACAGAAGGTGCTTGTCATGGGGACAAATGATTTCCACCAGAGAGGCTGTAATAATATCATTAATATAGATGGTAAATATGAGTGGGGAATATTTCTGTGAAAATAATGAGCTCAGATTGGGGCATACTGAGTGGCAGGGCAGATTAAAGCAGACTCATTGAAGATACCCTATGGACAGTCATACTGCAAATTAGGAACACAGGCAAATAATCCAAATTGGAAAGATGTCTAAACATATATAAAGGTTATATCTAAAGCCTCATGAGGAAGTTGATAAAATCCAGAGAAAACCCTTAGGATAGGATGAAGGAATCAGTGCACAAATAGATGCCTTAGAGAAAATGTATCACAGGGAATTGTGAAAACAAGAAAACTGTAGAGAACCTGAGGAGTGGTAAGTGCAGGAAAAGCAGATTCAAGAATGTGCACCTTCACAGAAATAGAGAAAAAAAATAGTATTAAATATAACCTTTGTTCTACAATGTCATGTGCAGTAGAAATATAATTTAAAATGATATCCAAAAGTGATATCCAAAATATAAAGTAAAATGGTATCTAAAAAGTTAGGTTTTTTAAAGAAGGAGGTCATTATTGACCTTCAATATAGTTTCTCTTGGTGATAGGTAGGGCCTAAAGCCAAAGAATAATGAGTTAAAGAGTTTTAGGAGGAAGAACTGGACACAGTGTGAGTATTTGAAGATATCTGGAGATGTAGGGAAAAAATGAAATCTGTAAGGTCTCTTTATTGTGGAAGCCAGATCAAAGGAAGATTTTTTTAAAACTAATATGTGCTGCTCAGATATCCTAGTGTGTGGCAAGTTAATTTACATGTATTGAGCATTCAGAGATATACATTTAACAGAACTAAATAATACCAAATTGTGCAAAAATCTGGAAATAAACTATTTTTTAAAAGACTGAAAGTATAAAAGAAGTCAAGAATAATGAATGGAGAAAGCCAAGAGGAGGGAAAAACAGGAAGGGTATCATGAATAAAATTAAAGAAAATAAATTGGGGTATAACACGGAAAAAGGAGGAAAAAATAAAATAGGAAAATATGCTAATAAATTGATGTATGCAAGAATCGGATGAGTGCAGGGGTAAGGTGAGGTCAAGGAATGCCTTCTTGGGTAGCAGGTCATTTTTTTAAAATGTAATGAACAAATTGGTGCTGAGCATGAGAATGTTGGGTGGCCATAGAAAGGTTTAGAATTTCCTAAGAAAGTTTGGGCATTTGTACACATCATGAAATTCTAATGCAATCCAACTGAAGGAGTCTTCACATATCTTGGCCCTCATCAGTTAGGCTTGTAAAACTAGGAAAATGAGAATACAAAGGGGTAACACGTGGTAGACAAATGATTAAGAAAGTCTTTTCCTCTTCATTCCTGCAAGTATAATGTGCATTCAAAGCACAGGATACTGAAGTAAATCATAGATAAATGTTGTAGCTGGGCATCCAGGAATCTAGGAGGCCAGATTGCTGGAAGAGTTATCTGCATAAGAGGGAAGCTGCTCAGAATGGAGACTGAGACAGGGTTCCTGGTTTTACTGCAGATGGATTTCTTTTTTTTAATTGTAGGTAATTTGAACTTTAATCACTTTGTTTGTTGGAGGATTATTCTAGAAAGAGTGACCAGTGCCTATGAAGGGATGGTCCCCCTAAAGCAGAGGGAAGGGGGAGTCTTCAGATGTTCCAGGAGATTGAGGTCTATAGGTCCTCTCAGTGTTTGGGGAGATAACACTTATTCTCCAGCAATACCCCCAGGGATGTGGGAGAACATCCCCGGGTGTGATGAGAGGCACACCACAGAAGTGGACCTTCGGAATAGGGCACCTGGTAAGGGCAAAGATCATAATATCTAAGGTTGACAGAAGCTGCAGAGTTACCTGACTTCAGAGTTCAGGGATCATATGTATTTAGATCCTGAATCTTTCCACAGTGATTAGGAGAAACTGAAACTTAGAAGTCCTGCCTCAATTTTTAGGCACCATATAGGGAAATATCACAAACATATACTTCCCTCCACCTGGAAAAAAAAAATCAAACTCATTACTGTGTAGCTATAACTTGCACTGAAAATTCCCTAAAAAAGAGGAGATTTTATGTCTCCCCATTGGAGGTTATATATGTTAAAGTTTGATATATTATAATACATGGTAATATCACTGAGAAACACAAAGTGATTTAAACTCATTAGTTTATCAATCCTTGAAAGACTACTCTATGATACAGAGGGAATAGATATTATTATTTTACCCCATGGAAAACTGAAAGGCGCTACCTATCTAAAGCCAATTTTTTTAAAAAAGCTGAAGTCTATAAATTGTAGATGGTTTTATACTGTACCTGACATAGCTCAGAAAAAAAAGAATCAAAAGAGGCAGATTCATGCTTTCCAGGCATGCCCCAGGAATGGAGGATTCTCTTTTTATGTTAATCCACTCTCTTTGGGCCAAAAGCTGACAGTGCACAGACAACAAAGGGCCCACTAGGTCTGCTGTCCAAAAATACTCACCGCAATTTGTCAGGCTTCACATTAAACATGGGTTTTTACACATCGCTGGCCTCTAAACATAAAAGATCCTGTTGGTTTCCCTAATTAAATACAGTGAGATCAAAGGTTCCCCAATGTCTATCTGACTGTCTCATGGTATTCCAGAACTGAAAGCAAATGAGAAAAGTAAGGAAAATATGTCAAAATTTCCAGAGAATGAATGAATGAATCAATGAATCAATCAATCTAGCAAGCAAGCAAGCAAACAAGCAAGCCTGGGCAGTCTATGAATGTTGCTGTTTCCTTTGCTTGTTTTTTCCTTTAATCAGATAATTGTTTTGATCTCAGAATTAGAGGAAACTGAAGTGCAAAATAGAGAGATAACAGACATCTCATTTTTGTAGAGAAGATGGCATTGCCCTATGATCCAGAAGTACTACAATGATATTTTTCTAAGTAGAAAACCCCTGGAACAACGCATTTTCATAAGTCAGTAACATTTTATAGAGGAAGATGCATTAAAATAAAATACGGCCAGACTTCGGTGACTAAAATCCTACTTTAGACTTATGAATCCATCCATAGATTATTCACAATGGAGGTACTGTTTACAGGAAATTCCAGCGTCAAAGGGATGATCTAATACTGATTCTTTGGGGGTGAGTCAATATTGATTATTCTCATTAAGGGAACAGTAAGTAATAGATTTGGAAAGGATCTTCTCTTTGAGGGACACTATGTATTGGCTGAATAAGAACTTGAAAAAACTTGTTAAAGCTTTAAGACACATATGCCAGGATGCACTCACCACTTCTATTTCTCTCCAAACAAACACACTTGTAAACAAAAAAATAAAAGGGTTTTGCAATTTTAAAAATACGTTTGTCTAATAGGTATCATATGTAATATCATATACATAATATGATTTTAAACACACTCAGCTATCAGATGAGTTTTTCCATGCAAGCATAAACTAGAGTAACCAATATTTTAAATGACAAATGATTATCAATGAAAAGTTACCAGGGAAAAACATGAATGCCTATATACTTTACCTAGCAACAAAAATTGCTGTCTTCAATATGTTCTTTATTAAAATGTAATAAAAATCTCTCCTGAAAACCAGATGGTAGATGACATGATAAATTAAAGCCCTACATAAGTGCGAATAGAAAAAAATAACTTGCTGCAGACATAAATGACATTTACAAAATCACATATGTTTTTTCTAATGAATATAAGATGATCTTGATATTGCAAAAGACTTTATTCCAGAAATGAAACAGGAGAAAAAAAAGGAGAAAAAAAATGAGGCAGCAACTTGCATTTCTATAGAAATTGAAAATGCTATCTATGACCTATATTCCAATTTGAGAAAGAATATTTGAATAATAATGAAACACTGACACAAATAGAAAGAATACTAATTATTTTTTAATTAGCGTTTTCCCTTATTCTTCTTTTATTCCTATTTGTCAGACATGAACTAAAAAAGAAATTTTAGTTCTAATATATTTAATACCTGCCTAAATACCTTGACTCTTGTCAAATATGCTTCAAATTACTACATTAATACATATGTGATTATGCTACAATTTCACTTACCAGCATTATGCAAAGGCCCCAGAAAGTGCTTATAGGAGCCTATGAGGTTCTGGGTTACACAGACTTAATTTGAGATATTTCTCCACCATATACCAGCTATGTGACTATGGGCATGTTACTGAACCACTCTACTCTTCTCCTTATTTTTCTGTAATCGAGGATTTCATTAGTATGTAGTATAAAATAGCTGGGGGGTTTAAACAGGGTGATGTAAACAGCATGCAATACAATACAGTACATTAAGCCCTCAGTAAAGCATCAGTCATTATCATTATAGTTTACAGGTTATAAGTGCAGACAAAAATATAAATGAATTACTCTACTAGCAAACGAAGCCCATTTGCTGGCTCAACTTTAAGTCTCGTTTCTTAAACCGTAACATAACCTTCTTTGGCAGACCCTCTTCAACAGTTGCTACCCATGCCTGCTGTGACAATGTTGACGGGTCTGCATACTGAACAGATCTCAGCTAACTCTGTCAACAAAATGGATAAAAATTTCAGAAATTGTTTCGTGTTAGAAATGGCCAATAAACTGCTTATTGCTTTGCAAATATTGAACCTGGGAAAATAATGCTACATCTGCTAAAAACTTATGGAGTAGCTGATGGCCCATATAAATAGATAAATATGGAGGGAATAAACAAGAATAATTGCAAGCCCTTAATAAATCTGGTCTTTATACTCTTGACAAGCTGAAAAACTGTGGTGAGATTCTGAAAAGAAAAAAAAGAACTGAGGAATAAATGATACTCTTGGATAAATTCTAGGTATAGAATAAGATTTAAGTATAAAATTTAGTTATCTTAGCAATAGATAGAGAGCCATGGAAATGAAAATATTTAAACTGAGAATCCTACATCATACGTCAAGAGATTTCATGGTAGTCTAGATCAAATATAGATTCAATTAGCCATACCTCAGTGGTAGCACATTTTCTTACCTGAATGTAGTCTATTTCAGGGTGAAAACAGAATTTCCATGTCAGTCAATACACATTGACATAAATTATAGTAATAGGAGAACGCTTAATCTGGCCTATGCAAAAATGAGAATTTGAACCCAACACTTTTGCAAAATGACATATAGTTACACTTTAATTAGTGCTTAATGAATTAGTCTGGAAATTAATATCACATGGTGTGTTTAGTAGACAGTTACGTTTTTTCCTAGTTGAACACCACTTATGTCTCGTATTTAAAGACACACAAAAAACTGATTTATATGTTTATATGGATGACATAGCAGTTAAGGTCCAAGCAAGAAACAGATGGTCTTCAAAGTATTTAAGTGACGTGAGCTTCAGTGGAGGGATTCCACACAGAGAAGATGAAGTTAAGGACACCAAGGAGAGATAAACACCCAGGAATTAGTAACAACAGGAAGCCAGTATCACCCTGAGTGAAAGAGGCAAGGAGAAGGTGCAGTGTTTATGAGAGCCTAGCCAGAGCTAGATCTGTGGAAGACGGATAGCCAACAGGAGCCGCCACTGTCAGAACGGTGATTAAACACCCACACCAGTCTTTCCTCATAGCTTTCTTCTTCTTCAAGTGCCTCCCATTGGCTGAATCCAACATAAAACCAGAAGACAAGGAAATCTACAGAGGTTCAAACTCCCAGGGCACAGAACACAGCAGAGAAGAACTGAGGATAAATAAGTGTATCTGGCAGTGAGAAAGAGGATAAAAAGCACATATGAATAAAATGTGATTGGACTGCAAGCTTAACTTTTAAAGTGCCTGTTAGTGATACTATAGAAGAGATAAAACTCTTCTTTATGGTAAGTGTTTCACTATATGCATGAAATTGTTTCATCCACCACGTTTCAGCTTAAGTATTTTTTAATTCATACAAATGCATGCAATAAAATGCAATTACAGCTCAATTAAAATTTCAGTGCAATTAAAGCACATTGAAAATAAATGGTACAAAACAAATCTTTGCTGTTGTTTTTGTTTGCATTTACTGGGATTTTGGTGCTTTTAAGTACCAATCTGTTATTAGAAATATATAAATTTGCTATGTAGTTTACCCAATAAGTAAATCATAACTCACTTATTATATTACTGCATTTAAATTGTGCATGAAAATCTGGGATTTGAAACGACAAAAGGCAGGTTAAAAATAAACATTTGTACATTCTAGCTGAAGGGTATATGCACTGAAGATTTGATAGCTTTTCTTTTAAAAATGGCAAAAATTGAGGGAACCGATGAACTCTCAAATGTTCAAAGATGGTTTGGACATTGAAATCAGTAAATGAATGTAAAAATACTGATACTGAATAAAATATCTGCTTTCATTGTCAATAGAAATAACAAATGCTACATGCCCATTTGTCTAGGTTACATTGGGTTAGAATCAGGGCAGCCTACTAAGGAATAAATAAATATTTCCTTGATTCCTATTATATTAAGGAATTCAAAGCATCAGGTTTAAATGATGTTAGCACACAAAGACGTCTTAAAATTCCCATCTCTAGTATGCTTATAGTTTCAATGAGGAGATGAAACTTTAGGACATAAATATTCTGTATACACACACACACACAATGAGATAACATAAGAGTTGGATAAAGAATCATAAATTAAATGGTGAATAATCAGGAAACAATTTTTTAAAAGTGGCATTTGCATGGAAACTCTACAGATATATAATAATGAGCTAGAAAGAAGAAGACATTCAAATATTGGAAAATGGGGTAAAAATAAAATTAGCTGAAGTAATTATATACATATGCACATACACATCATTTAAGCGGCACTGAAAAAACACTATCTTTCTGGAATTGGGATTTTAAAGGAAAGTAGTATATAGTATGTACAGATAATGTGGCAAAACCTGGATAAGTCTAATTGTGAGTAACCTTACAATGGCAATCATTCCAAAGGCATAATCTGGAATTTATACCACAGGCAATGGGGAGGCATTGAAGTTATTCCTGTAGAGGAAGTGTCTGATGAAAGAGTTTTAGGATGAACTAAACCAGTTAGAGAAAAGAAGCAGGGAATAATACATTCCCAGAGGGATATGGGAGACAAAGGTAAAAATTAATGGTAATGAAAAAAAGGGGGAAGATATCAGAAATATTTAGAAGAGATAAGGTAGACTTACTCTTTGTTTAGAACCAGACAACAGTGAAGGATGGGGAGTTAAATATGACTCCAAGATCTCAAGCCATGAGGATTAGAATAATGTCAGCCTTGGGAAAATCAGGATGCACAGAGTGCCATAAACAGGGAGTGCTGGTGCCCTCAGGCCAAATGCAGCTGCAGCAGGAGCTTACTCAGAGCAGCTTTGGAGAGGAAACTGCTGCTTCTGGACTTGTTCAAAAATCTTCAGACTGTGCGGTGACCCCAGGGAAATTTTTTACCTTCCTGTATTCGGTAGTCCCAACCTGATGCTCTAGGGCAGTCATAGAGAGGTTTTAGCCTCAGATTAAGGAAGTGTTCCTTAGAATTATGTTCAAGCTTATATCCTATTACAAATATTCTGGGTGTGCTAAGATTCTCAGGGTTCTGAGAAGCAGGACAGACATAGTGATGGTGGTAGTGGTGGTGGTGGATGATAGAGGAGGATGGACATCTCACCTTTCTCACAACTATTTACAAACTAAACCTGAGTTGAAGATTTAAATTTTCCCTACTTTACCAGAATTTTTTCCAAAATTCTAACTTCTGAGAATAAATATTTTGATCCTCTTAAACTGATTTATAGCAAAATACTAAATCTAATGTAAAAATTTTCAACAGGGGCATCAATTAATGTGAACCAAAAAAGATTAAAAAAATACTTAAAATTTGCTTGTTGTATGACTTCAGAGGATAAGTATCACTAAAAAATTGCAAGGTAACATATATAACACAGTTAGAAGGAATCAAAGACATTAATCCACTAAGAAAAGGCACTGCAGTGTAGTTTCAGATGCTGAATCAGGAACTTTTTTTTCATGTAGTTGTTCTTATGGTGTTAATATTTTTTATTGTAAACTTAAGGAAGGCATCACATATCTCTGGATCCCAGACTCCTCACAGACTGTTCTAGGGACAACATGGAAAAAAGAATATGAACTTCTTTGAAGAGTGTAAAACCATATACAGTACAATCATGATCCTCTCTACAGAGAGTATTGGTAGCTCTTCTAGTCAATGAATACTGGTAATACACTTAACAAAATTCAATCAGTGTTCAGTGAGGAAATCAGAGCTCAGGCTTCATAGTTTGAAAGTGGGTACTTAATATGCAGAAGTAGTTGCTAAAATCTTGAACGAGCTGAAAGGCCAAAATGGATAGTATGAGGCAAACCAGAGATTATTAAAATGGCTCTGCCTGATATATCCAACTCTTTGGGATTAGAGGTGTGCAAAGAAGAGTTGGTATTACAGAGCCTGGGATCTGGGACTATGAAGTGGTTGCTTGGTTAGGAGGAAGGATTAAGAGAAAGGGGCTTTTTGTCGCAAGTCAAAACACCTGAGGAGATGCAGCCACTGCGGGGGATGCTGCCTGAAGCAGAGAAGTTGGGGAGAAACGTCCGGACTTCTTTATTCTTCCTGCCAGTGCCTCCTATTGGTGGAGACTGTATAGAAGCTTATTGACAAGGAAGCTCTAGAAAAGTAGATTGCAAGGATCAGCACACTACAAAACAGGGCAAACACAGAGGGGTGAGGATTGGACCTGAGAGCAAATTATCGGCAAAGATAGAAAAAAAAAATAGAATTAAATTTTAAGCAGAAATTATCTGGTCTACTTAAGGAACAAAAGCCTAAAATCAGTAAAATTATACTAACCTGCCTTGATTAAGTAGATTAAGGGCCTTGACCATGACCAAGACTTGTCAATGCAACTTCCATACATAACTGAAACTCTTATCCTTCGTTCAGGCAATAATTCTCTTATCTAGAAGAGTTTAATAATCTCAAATCCCTCCAGCGTATCATTCACACTATTACTAGGTGAGTGATGATTCAAGTTTAAATATAATCATATCAAAGATCTAATTAAACTCTTTAAATTCACTTACCATTATGTTGACTGTAGGATTATGACCAAAATACTTAGCAAGTCGTTCCACAGGGTCCACAATTCAACGTTGCCTACTTCCATGACCTGTCTTACACTGATCTGGACTCTAATTTTTTTTTTTTTAAATAAATTTATTTATTTATTTATTTTTGGCTGTGTTGGGTCTTCATTGTTGCTCATGGGCTTTCTCTAGTTGCGGCGAGCGGGGGCGACTCTTTGTTGTGGTGCACAGGCTTCTCATTGAGGTGGCTTCTCCCGTTGCGGAGCATGGGCTCTAGGCGCGAAGGCTTCAGTAGTTGTGGCGCACAGGCCTACTTGCTCCACGGCATGTGGGATCTTCCCGGACCAGGGTTCAAACCTGTGCCCCCTTTACTGGCAGGCGGATTCTTAACCACTGCGTCACCAGGGAAGCGCTGGACTCTAAAGCACCAGCTGCACCAAATTATTTACATTTCCAGAAAGTACCATTGTTATGTCTCACCTCTGAGCCTATTCTCACAGATCCCATACTGGAATATCCTTATCACCTTGTCCAACTGGCTAACCATATTCATATTTTAATACTTAGTTCATGTGTTAGATTCTCTATGAAGTCTTTTCTGAAACCATCTTGCTAAGCAAACGTGATCGTCACTGTTTTGTGTCACCGCTGGTCCCTGTAATTCTTCAATAACAATTGTAACAGTAGTTGTAGGATGCACCATCAGATGTTAAAATTGAATTTTAAAATTTTTCTTTACTTTAGGAAAGCAGAAGCTTAACAATTTTTAAAGGAAACCCCTTTAGAAGATTGATAAAATCACTTTAGACTTTCTAAAGTTAGTTTCCAACAGAAGAGTAATGTAGGATCACAGATTTAAGGGTAACCTCCCTGGATGATGAAACATTAATCCAGATTTCAAGGAAAGAGGATTGCCAGGGAGATCAGGAGGGCATGACTACCAGGATTTACAGATGTTGAACATTATTAAATTCTGAAACAATATTCTTGGGGCAAGCTAGCCTTCTAACTGATACCTCTAAACGAAAATTCTTTCATCTGTACTGTGGTTTTGGAAGACCAACCATGGTCATGGCAGAAGGTTACAATGAGATGAGCTATATTCTCACTGAAGAACCACTGCAACATTGGCTAAAAAGGTTATTAACCAGTAAGAAGTCACTATGACACTAACACAGTATCTTCCGTCTCTATGTGGAGGACTTCAGTAGCCGTGGCAGCAAGAATCAATGGCAGAGGTGGGCAATTTAGACTCTAATTGACCTTCTGCTTCGTTATAGTTGCCGAACTGAGTCCCTAATTTTTAGGCTCTGTAAGCCAAATTCAAGAGGAATTACAGTAAGCGCAAGTGGGGTACCAAGATATAGTATTGCCTACCAATAGGACGATTATAGATTTGAGCAAATAAATAGAAAATTAAATAAATTTGCTCATAGTTTTTATGCTGAAGCTCCTACTGCTAAAATGTATACTACTTAAATATTGCTTAATCATGATGCATTGTTTACATGGCTACCCCATCTTCTCAACTATAATTTTTTTGAGAATAAGACATAGATTAGTGTCTCAAATGTCCTCCCCTTATTTGGAATCTATTAGAGAATAAGTAAAATTGTTATTAAAAAAGAAATTGTCAATAAATAAATGAATCATTTCACTGATCACATTTTTGTGAGATGAAGGCAAATTCAAAGAGGACAATTATACTAAATTTTTGTTTACATATATTGTTGAAAAAAGAGAAAAATCAAAACATAAGTAAAGTGAATTATAAGTAGGTTCAGGAACAAATTATAAGGGAAGAGAGTTGAATTACATAATGGAAAGTAGCGAACTATAGTTTTAGTTAATTTTACTCATAACATGCTAATAAATAGTTGATAACAGGTAATTAACTTCTCTGCACTATAGAGTCAAGGTACATCACCCATTATCTGAATCATTCATTTTCTAATACCATTTAAATGTAAGATTATTAAATTTATGTATGGTAAATTTTATAGAACTGTTATCTCTGGATATTTATGAACTTGCAACATCACCTCAGTTTTACATGACTGAAGTCAAAGACTAAATAAGAGATACTATAAGAGAAGAGATAAAGGATACTGTTAAGTTTCTTTGAAATATCCTGGATAATTTTGGTATCCATAAACAAGACTTCTCGTCAAACTTTCTAAATAACAAATTGCTAAAATAGAGGAACTGTAATAAAAGGCAGAGAGAAACAAGTGATGATAAAAGGGGAAAGCTTGAATAAAATAGTCTATTTAAGAACATGATCTGTTCTGAAGCCAGGGAACTGTACATATTTTCAATAGAACAAAGGGTCAGTTAATGAGAGCTAGTAAGAGATGAGGTGGGAAAAGTAATGTAACCCAAGAGCCACTTGTGTGAGAAGCTCAGGTCCTCCAGCGTGTTAGAATAGTTTGTCTTTAGGATTTAAATAAAACTGCTAGTGCAAATGTAAAAGAAAACTTGTTTTTTCCTCTGCATTTCTCTAGGGATTCAAAGAGAACTTATGTTTCTCATGCTCACTTCTGACTCTAGTTTTCTGCTTCTACTTACTTTTTAATTTCTGCAAGTTCTATTCTTTTCCAAATTGCCCTTTTTGGGGGGCACATGCCAATCACTTACCTAAGAATGAAAATGTAGGAAGCCTTTATTGAAGCACTGCAGTAACAGGATGAATATATTGTGGAAAAGCATAAGAAAGGTCTTAAAATTAGATATTAGTAATCCTTGCTAGTAATAGTGAATGCTTACTGAAACAAAATGAACCAGGAATTCAGTGGCTCAAGTAAAACAGAACTTTATTTCAATCCCACATACTAGTACAGAGATGAGTAGAACGGGACTAGTGTCGTAGTGCTATTATGTTCAAAGGGTGGATTTTAGTGCCCATCATTTTCCAATCCGTAGGAGGGGGAAGGAGAAAGCCCAGGGCAAGCGGGTGTCTTTTTTACACAGACAAACCATAAGCTGAATACTTCTTGTCAAAACTCATTGTTCTCCCATTAGTGTCCTGGTGACATCTAGCTGCAAGAAAGGCTGGGAAATGTAGCTATTACTATGGCAGCCAGGTGCCTAGCTAAAATTTAGGTGGTTCTATTTCTAATAGAAGGAATGCACTGGTCTCTCTTACACCCTGTTACATGAAAAATAACTAGCTTCTTGGTATTTTGCTGGGATTCTCCTACTCTTGCTACCTCCAAGATCTCCTCATCCTTCCTACTTGCCTGAATAAGTGAAAATATCTTCTTAAGGTTATGCAAACCAATTTACTTCATTTTATCTCACTTCTGTCTTCTAAACAATGCCTTGAAGATTTACCATCACAGAGCAAAAAAGCCCACTTTGGTATTTTTCTTAACAAGGAGTATATGCCCAGGCGAATTATTTTGTTTCTCACTTTGGAAGCAGAAATTCAGATGGCAAGTTCTACAAAGTAATTTCTTTTTCTCTACTATCACAGATAAGGAACCTAATGTGGAAGACTGGACGCAACCATAAGAAATCTGCACATTAGGCAGTAGATTAAACGGAGTCCTTAAAAATTTCCATCAGTGGAGAGAACTTTCTACTTTAGAAGGAAAATGAAGCCAGCAGGTTGAATTGTAATAAAAGGGGTAAAAACTGGATCCATTAAGAAATATATGTGTGTTCATAATTCTTTATAATATCAAATATATCTTTATCATTGTTTTAAAAATCCTCTCTCTCCAAATCACTTTTAATTAGGTTAGTTTTTGCCTGGCCTAGAATTATTGCCTTCTGTGACCCTACTGAAAAGTACCTCATAAATAGAGCCCCACAAAATCATGTTATTGATTAAATGGAAACAAGACATTCAGTTAACAAGCATTATGCCAGGAAGTTTACAAATTACCAGAGATAGAAAGACATAGTCTCTAATCGCACAAAAGTTACAACCTAGTGGGAAGAAAAACAGGTAAAGAGACAATTATGATACAATATAGAAGGACACCTTACTTCTCTATTATAGAGGTCAGCATGGATGCCATAGGCTCACCTTGAAAGGGCACCCTTAGAAGAAATAGGGAGATCTTCTCAGAGGAGTTGATACCTGTGTTTTGTCCAGGGGTATAGAAAAGAAATTTCTCCAAAGGGATGAGTGCCTAGGCTAGAAAGAACTTAGATATTAGTGATGGCAAGGAGACTGTATTGATTTGGATATTGTCAAGAGAACAATAAAGGCGCTACAGTGCTGACAGCTTTTAAGTTTTCCTAAAATGTCCCAGTTTTCACATGACAGCAATAGAGAACTATTGATGGATTTTAAACAGTGGGTGAGTAAACTCAACAAAGTTTTATTTTAGAAAAATCATATTGGCAGGTATAGAATGGAGACAACCTGAAGGCATAGTGACAAATTAGTAAGACATTATTGTGTAGTGGGACTGTGGTTGCCTCCCCAAGATCCATATGGAGTAGCCATGGAGACTGCTAAAACTCTCTATCCATCACTAAATGCAACCACCGTTAAAATTCTGATATATAAATACGTATGTGTATACTTTTATATAATTAACATATATACTTTTATAATGTGTAATTTGTATATATTTAGGTATAATTTTAAATGTAAATAAATAATAGAACTCAACCCTGAGAATCACACATAAAATTTTTCTGAACTATATCAGGTCATTTAAAATCTCTACACAAAACCTCCCTATGGCTTTCCACCACACACTGAATAGAAACTTGTCTGCCATTCCAACAAAGCCCTCCTGATTTGACCAAAAGAGATTTTCTGATCTCATTTCTTTCCACTTTCTACTCACTACTTGGATCAAGTCACTCTGGTGGCCACGACAGAGTAAACTTTCTCTGCTTTTCTCATGGTTAAACCTCCACTACCTAAAAGAGAACCTAATGAGCAATCAACAAACATTTGTTGAATAAATTTTGAATGCGTGTATGTGGTACAAAGCAGCTATCTAATTATAAACACTATTTTTCTGATGTCATATTTATTGGGGAAAAGTTTGTCCAATTGTCCAGAGACTACTCAGACAGAAGTAGGTTTTCTTCCACACTCTGAGCTACTAGCTTTCTCTGAACAACCTCTAGGGCCATACTGATGTCACCCCATCTTAACATTGTTTTAAAGTGCCAAGATGAGAAACCAAGAAAAATTTGGGATAGAAATTGACAAATCTGTAATGGCACAAGCATTTACTGTTTAAAAAGAAATATCTTATCAATTTTGGGCTACATTTACAAGGATTACTTTTCAGTGAAACAGTGAAAAAAGATACTATATCATTGCTGTCCTTAAACATCACTGTCATTTAAAACATCACACTTTCTTGCTGGTTTCTAAGAATAAATGTTATAAAAGCCACACTCTCAGGGAGGTACAATCAATTGGTCAGATTAAGCTTAACTGACAAATAGTTATCAAAATATGTAATTCATATGGGCCAAAGTTGTGGCACAGGTAGTTAACTGGTATAGCTGTCCAAATGACAAGAATGCCATGTGTCTGGACTACTTTATTAGGTTTGGTTAATGAAACATGGAAGGGACAAGAGGGAGGAGAAATTAATATTAAAGGTGTAGATGCCAGTGTGCATTTAAACAAGTTCCCTGAAAAAGGAATTGGCCAGCCGGGCTTAAAATTTGAAAATGTTGAATTAGTAAAAAGTCATTTGAAACTGAAAAGGGTCAGGATATGAAGGGTCTTAAATCAGGTCAGGATACATAAATAAAAATTTCTGAATGATTGACTTATGCAGACTGAAAGCTGCAGGGATTTCTGTCATTGTCCCCTATCACCTGTCTTACGATCTGTACTAACCTACTACTCAAATTATATTTGATCTTCCCTAAAAGTCTATGGTAATGTATAAACAGTACACAAAATTCATATTCAGGGGTAGATTGAAAAGACTTGTGTACAATACACAAAAAAATAGAAAAAACAAAGGGTACTAACTGTAAAATGAATTTTTAATAAAAGATATGCTACATAAAGCTTATAGTTTATAACTGAAATTTAACTTCTACGAGTATGTGGTGGGCTTACTGCAGAAAGTATACTGTCTAGGTTACATGTAAAAAGTGCTATAAAGAAATGTATTCATAGTTTATTAACTGGAAAAATTAAAAGTTCATGGTCGAGGAAACACAAGCTTTAAATGATACATTAAACAAGATGGACTTAATTGATATTTATAGGACATTCCATCCAAAAACAACAGAATACACTTTCTTCTCAAGTGCTCATGGAACATTCTCCTGTAGAGATCATATCTTGGGTCACAAATCAAGCCTTGCTAAACTTAAGAAAATTGAAAACGTATCAAGCATCCTTTAAGACAACAACACTATGAGACTAGATATCAATTACAGGAAAAAATCTGTAAAAAATACAAACACATGGAGGCTAAACAGTGTACACTACTAAATAACCAAGAAATCACTGAAGAAATCAAAGAGGAAATCAGAAAGTACCTAGAAACAATGACAGTGAAAACACGACGACCCAAAACCTATGGGATTCAGCAAAAGCAGTTCTAAGAGGGAAGTTTATAGAAATACAATCCTACCTCAAAAACAAGAAACCTCTCAAATAAACAACCTAACCTTACACCTAATTCAATTAGAGAAGAACAAAAAAAATCCCAAAGTTACCAAGAGGAAAGAAATCATAAAGGTCAGTTCAGAAATAAATGAAAAAGAAATGAAGAAAACAATAGCAAAGATCAATAAAACTAAAAGCTGGTTCTTTGAGAAGATAAACAAAATTGATAAACCATTAGCCAGACTCATCAAGATAAAAAGGGAGAAGACTCAAATCAATAGAATTAGACAAGAAAAAGGAGAAGTAACAACTAACACTGCAGAAATAGAAAGATCATGAGAGATGACTACAAGCAACTATATGCCAATAAAATGGACAACCTGGAAGAAATGGACAAATTCTTAGAAAAGCACAACCTTCCGAGACTGAACCAGGAAGAAATAGCAAATATAAACAGACCAATCACAAGCACTGAAATTGAAACTGTGATTAAAAACCTTCCAACAAACAAAAGCCCAGGACCAGATGGCTTCACAGGCAAATTCTACCAAACATTTAGAGAAGAGCTAACACCTATCCTTCTCAAACTATTCCAAAATACAGCAGAGGGAGGAACACTGTCAAACTCATTCTACAAGGCCACCATCATCCTAATACCAAAACCCGACAAAGATGTCACAAAGACAGAAAACTACAGGCCAATATCACTGATGAACATAGATGCAAAAATCCTCAACAAAATACTAGCAAACAGAATCCAACAGCACATTAAAAGTATCGTATTCCATGATCAAGTGGGGTTCATCTCAGGAATGCAAGGATTCTTCAATATACAGAAATCAATCAATGTGATACCCCATATTAACAAATTGAAGGGGAAAAACCATATGACCATCTCAATAGATGCAGAAAAACTTTCAACAAAATTCAACACCCATTTATGATAAAACCCTCCAGAAAGTAGGTATAGAAGGAACTTACCTCAACATAATAAAGCCCATATAAGACAAACCCACAGCCAACATCGTCCTCAATGGTGAAAAACTGAAACCATTTCCACTAAGATCAGGAACAAGACAAGGTTGCCCACTCTCACCACTATTATTCAACATAGTTTTGGAAGTATTAGCCACAGCAATCAGAGAAGAAAAAGAAATAAAAGGAATCCAAATCGGAAAAAAAGTAGTAAAGCTGTCACTGTTTGCAGATGACATGATACTATACATAGAGAATCCTAAAGATGTTACCAGAAAACTCCTAGAGCTAATCAATGAATTTGGTAAAGTAGAAGGATACAAAATAATGCACAGAAATCTCTTTCATTCCTATACACTCATGATGAAAAAATCTGAAAGTGCAATGAAGGAAACATTCCCATTTACCACTGCAACAAAAAGAATACAATACCTAGGAATAAACCTACCTAAGGAGACAAAAGACATGTATGCAGAAAACTATAAGACACTGATGAAAGAAATTAAAGATGATACAAACAGATGGAGAGACATACCATGTTCTTGGATTTGAAGAAACAACATTGTGAAAATGACTATACTACCCAAAGCAATCTACAGATTCAATGCAATCCCTATCAAACTACCAATGGCATTTTCCACAGAACTAGAACAAAAAAATTTCACAATTTGTATGGAAACAAAAAACACCCTGAATAGCCAGAGCAATCTTGAGAAAGAAAAACGGTGCTGGAGGAATCAGGCTCCCTGACTTCAGACTATATTACAAAGCTACAGTAATCAAGACAGCAAGGTACTGGCACAAAAACAAATATAGATCAATGAAACAGGATAGAAAGCCCAGAGATAAACCCATGCACCTATGGTCACCTAATTCTGATAAAGGAGGCAAGAATATACAACGGAGAAAAGACAGCCTCTTCAATACGTGGTGCTGGGAAAATTGGACAGCTACATGTAAAAGAATGAAATTACAACACTCCCTAACACCATACACAAAAAATAAACTCAAAATGGATTAAAGACCTAAATGTAAGGCCAGACACTATCAAACTCTTAGAGGAAAACATAGGCAGAACACTCTATGACATAAATCACAGCAAGATCCTTTCTGACCCACTTCCTAGAGAAATGAAAATAAAAAAAGTAAACAAATGGGACCTAATAAACAAATGGGACCTAATGAAACTTCAAAGCTTCTGCACAGCAAAGGAAACCGTAAACAAGATGCAAAGACAACCCTCAGAATGGGAGAAAATATTTGCAAATGAAGCAACGGACAAAGGATTAATCTCCACAATTTACAAGCAGCTCATGCAGCTCAATATCCAAAACAAACAATCCAATCCAAAAATGGGCAGAAGACCTAAACAGACATTTCTCCAAAGAACATATACAGATTGCCAACAAACACATGAAAGAATGCTCAACATAATTAATCATTACAGAAATGCAAATCAAAACTACAATGAGATATCATCTCACACTGGTCAGAATGGCCATCATCAAAAAATCTACAAACAATAAATGCTGGAGAGGCTTCCCTGGTGGCACAGTGGTTGAGAATCCGCCTGCCAATGCAGGGGACATGGGTTCGAGCCCTGGTTTGGGAAGATCCCACATGCCACGGAGCTACTAGGCCCATGAGCCACAACTACTGAGCCTGCGCGTCTGGAGCCTGTGCTCCGGAACAAGAGAGGGCGCGACAGTGAGTGGCCTGCACACCACGATGAAAAATGGCCCCCACTTGCCGCAACTAGAGAAAGCCCTCGCACAGAAACGAAGACCCAACACAGCCAAAAATTAAAAAATAAATGTTAAAAAAAAAAAAAAACTACATGAAGATGTGCTTATAGAAGTGAGAAGCATTATTTTAAAATAAATAAATAAATAAATGCTGGAGAGAGTGTGGAGAAAAGGGAACCCTCTTGCACTGCTGGTGGGAATGTAAATTGATACAGCCACTATGGAGAACAGTATGGAGGTTCCTTAAAAAGCTAAGAATAGAACTACCATATGACCCAGCAATCCCAGTACTGGGCATATACCTTGAGAAAACCATAATTCAAAAAGAGTCAGGTACCACAATGTTCATTGCAGCTCTATTTACAATAGCCAGGACATGGAAGCAACCTAACTGTCCATCGACAAATGAATGGATAAAGAAGATGTGGCACGTATCTACAATGGAATATTATTCAGCCATAAAAAGAAATGAAATTGAGTTGTTTGTAGTGATGTGGATGGACTTAGAGTCTGTCATACAGACTGAAGTAAGTCAGAAAAAGGAAAAGAAAAACTGTATGCTAACACATATATATGGAATCTAAGAAAAAAAACCAGAAATGGTTCTAATGTACCTAGGGGCAGGACAGGAATAAAGACACAGACATAGATAATGGACTTGAGGACACAGGGAGGGGGAAGGGTAAGCTGGGATGAAGTGAGAGGTGAATGGACATATATAGACTACCAAATGTAAAATCTATAGCTAGTGGTAAGCAGACTCATAGCACAGGGAGATCAGCTCAGTGCTTTTTGACCACCCAGAGGGATGGGATAGGGAGGGTGGGAGGGAGATGAAAGAGGGACAAGATATGGGGATATATGTATCCTAACGTATGGCTGATTCACTTTGTTATAAAGCAGAAACTAACACACCATTGTAGAGCAATTATACCGCAATAAAGATGTTGAAAAAAAAAAAAAGTTCATTGTCAGAGTGGAGTTTTAAAGCTCTCTGATTTTTAAATTTTGGTGATGGTTTTATATCCTAATCTCCCTTTACTTAACTTACAGTTAAGATTCTACAACATTAAAACATATTAATTGATCTGTTTTTCCTTTTCCTTTCTTCCCTTCTCCCTTCCTTCTTCCTTCCCTCCCTCCCACTCCCTCCCTCCCCCTTCCTTCCTTCCTTCCTCCCTTCCTCCCTCCCTCCTCCTTTCCTTCCTTTTTCTTTCTTTCTTTCTTTCTCTTTCTTCTTTCTTTCTCTCTCTCTCTGTCTCTCTCTCTCTCTCACACACATTCTCTCTATTGAATAAGAGAAGCATAGCTTCCCAAGCACTGTGCATTCCGCAGTGCATTGCAAATTTGTTGAAATTTAGATTATTTTTCACACTCAATCAAAAATTTACGTCTGTAATTGTAGTTGAACATTGAAAATTCCTGTATTTAAAAATTATTATTTTGGCCTTTAAAGCTTTATTTTTAGCATCCACCATCAAAGAAATCTCTGTAACATTTATGACAATGAACGTCTCCCCTGAATAACACATTTAATCATCCCAGGTAGTTTTATTACTTCAGTCAATTTTCTCTCATAATTATCAGTGAAGTTATTTTTATGTGAATTTAAAATCTTTAGCTTTGCTTTTGATTTCATGTACTCCTATTTTTCACATTTTTATTATGCTTGTAAGATTTTATGGATAATATCCACAAGCAGAAAACAGCTCAGTAGCAGCAATACCATATAGGTATAGGATGTCTCTCTCTGACCTTCCCATTGGAGCATTTCAGTCTGTGAGATTAGTACTTCAGTAATAGTGTATTTATCATTATTCTTTATTTGGCCATGGATGTTTCTATCGTACTGGATTAATCTACTGATGTTAGGAACTGCACTTATTTAATAGCACTAGTTAAAATCCTTGGAAAAAATGATACAAAAAAGATTATTTTCCTACAAAGACCTATCAAAATAAACAAATTTAAAATAAAATCCTAAAATATTCAGCATGGTAAGTGAATACTTTGAAGCATGTAAGGTATCACAGAAACACTGCCTTAGACTATTTCAGCAACAAGAATGTGATGTTCAAGTAATATGTTGTTTTATTCTCTGAGAAGCTATCTATATGTAAAACTAAACCATAGACAATCTTATTAAGCGGTGTATAGATAATACCATGCACATACTACAGTGGTTAAATTCTGAAAATACCAAATATCAGCAAAGATGTAGAGCAACAGGAATTCACAAACAGTGCTTGTAGAAGTGAAAATTTGTACAACAATTTTGGAAAACTGACATACCCTAAGACCAAAAAGTTCACATAGATATGCAGAAATTCATACTATGTGAAACAAAAGACATGTACCACAATGTTTATAGCAACATTCACAAGAGACAAAAACTGGAAACACCCACACATTTGTTAACAGCAAAATACATAAATTAATTGTAGTGTATTTACACAGTGGAATACTCTGCAACAGAAAATGATCAAAGTATTACCACATAAAACAATGTGGATCAATCTCTCAAATGCCTTGTTGGGCAAAAGAAAAGAAACATATACAAAGAATATGCACCATATGATTCCATTAATATAAAATTCCAAAAGAGCCAAAACAAAACATGATGTTAAAAGTCAGTGTTGTTGATCATTTGTACTGGAGAGGGGGGAGCAATTAAAAAGAGCATGAGGGGGGCACCTGGGTTGTTGGAAATGTTCTCTTTTTTGAGCTAGACTGTGATCTCTCAGGCAGATTTAGTTTGTGATAATTCATCGAGCTGTGTACAATTTTGATTTGCTTATAAGATGATTTTCAATATGTACCTTATACTCTGATAAAAAAGCTTATTAAACATTGATTCATGCATAATATTTAGACAATATTATGATTTGTATGTTAGTGAAGAATTGTTATGACTAGTAGAGCAACACTGGTGTATACTCGAGGAAAATCTTTATCAACATTTAAAAATATTTTGCATGCAAAACTCAAATGTATTCAACATTCACATGAGCAGGAAATTTCAACTAAGAAAGCTCAATAATACCCTTGTTAACCAATAACAATAGAATTTATTGATTTACATAATAGTCACAATCTTAAAATAGAATATAAAAAGATAATTCTATCTGAATTTTTGTCAATGCTTAGAAAGGAGTTTCTGTCAGAGAAAAAGTCTGCAGTCTCTTGTTACTGCTTGCTTCTGTAAAAAAATCTTGTCATGGTTGGTGACTATAAGAAAGGAAAGATAATCATAAAAAAGTGATTAATAGTAGTATTTTTTATCATTCCAAAACTCGTATTTACTTGTTTATACCGAAAGCGCGGCAGGTATGCTTAAATTCCATAATTGTTTTATAGATTTGTACGCCAGTAAACTGCTTTGGATTTTGGCTATAACCCAGGGGTGGAAGCAGTTCGAATAACCCTTCCAAAATATTTCTCCCGCGAGTAGACGGAGGTTGTATTAATAGGATTTGCCAAAGGACTGTATCATTATTAATCAAGGTAAGTAGCATGTTTGCATGTTTATTATAAAGGATACAACTCAGGAACACCAAATAGACGAGGTACATGGGGTGAGGCATGGGAGTTGAAAGACACAGCACTCCCAAGCCCTATTTGGAAATGTCACCCTCCAGGAACTTCAATGTGTTCACCAACCCACAATTTCATAGAATTGTATTTTAACATTGAGGGGGAAAAAACCCCCAAAACAAACAAAAAAACCCTGATAACCTGATATAACAAAAGTAATGTTCACAGGTGGAAGTTCAATATTCTTACTGAAAAGAAAAAGTATTTGGAATTTTTTTGCAAATGCAATATTTCAATTTTTAACATATTGTACAGAATTTGATAATTTATTTTATAACTATGTAACATAAGGAAAGTATGCATATATGTACAGTTGATCCTTGAACAACACTGGTATGAACTGCACAGGTCCACTTATACGTGGATTTTTTTCAATAAATATGTACTACAGTACTACATGATCTTCAGTTGGTTGAATCCACACTTACAGAACCACAGATTCGAAGATCAATTCTAAAGTTATATGTGGATTTCCACTGCACAGGGGTTAGTGCCCCTAATACCTGGGTTGTTCATGGGCCAAATGTATTTTTTTATCAAGTTCAATATAGAATTATGCAGATCTCTTCCAGTTTACCATATGAATATTATCATTTTTTAAGCATGTCAGAATGTGAAGGTTTTACAAAGCACTACTATAGAGAGTTTAGGCATAATTCCCTTCACATAGGTGTAAACAGGTCCAACCCATGATAGATTTTGAATGAGTTTTTCTTGCTAGATCATTTTCCATTTTGTTGTCTCCATCATTTTCCTAAATTCTCCATCTCAAAATTATCTTTATTCAAAAATCTAGGAAAGTAGGATTTTTGTTTTATTCACTACTTTACACCATTTCCTATAACACAGCTAGTGATTAAAAAATGAATTGGGGCAAGATGGCGGAAGAGTAAGACGCGGAGATCACCTTCCTTCCCACAGAAACAGTAGAAATACATCTACACGTGAAACTGCTCCTACAGAACACCCACTGAACGCTGGCATAAGACGTCAGACCTCCCAAAAGGCAAGAAAATCCCCACGTACTTGGGTAGGGCAAAAGAAAAAAGAAATAACAGAGACAAAAGAATAGGGACGGGACCTGCACCAGTGGGAGGGAGCTGTGAAGGAGGAAAGGTTTCCACACTAGTCCAGGAAGCCCCTTCATAGGCAGAGACTGCGGGTGGCAGAGGGGGGAAGCTTCGGAGCCACGGAGGAAAGCGCAGCCACAGGGGTGCGGAGGGCAAAGCGGAGAGATTCCTGCACGGAGGATCGGTGCCCAGTAGCACTCACCAGCCCGAGAGGCTTGTCTGCTCCCCCACCGGGGCGGGCGGGGGCTGGGAGCTGAGGCTCGGGCTTCGGTGCTAGCCGGGAGGGAGTCCGGGAAAAAGTCTGCAGCTGCCGAAGAGGCAAGAGACTTTTTCTTGCCTCTTTGTTTCGCAGCGCGCAAGGAGAGGGGATTCAGAGCGCCGCCTAAACGAACTCCAGAGAACGGGCGCAAGCCGCGGCTATCAGCGCGGACCCCAGAGACGGGCGGGGGACGCTAGGGCTGCTGCTGCCGCCACCAAGAAGCCTGTGTGCAAGCACAGGTCACTCTCCACATGGCCCCTCCCGGGAGGGAGCTCGCAGCTCGCCACTGCCAGGGTCCCGTGATCCAGGGACAATTTCGCCGGGAGAACGCACGGCGCGCCTCAGGATGCTGCAACGTCACGCCCCTCTGCAGCCGCAGGCTCGTCCCGCATCCGTGCCCCTCCCTCCCCCCCCCCCCCCCCCGGCCTGAGTGAGCCAGAGCCCCCGAAGCAGCTGCTCCTTTAACCCTGTCCTGTCTGGGCGGGGAACAGACGCCCTCAGGCGACCTACACGCAGAGGCGGGTCCAAATCCAAAGCTGAACCCCAGGAGCTGTACGAACAAAGAAGAGAAAGAGAAATCTCTCCCAGCAGCCTCAGAAGCAGCGGATTAAAGCTCCACAAACAACCTGTTGTGCCTGCATCTGTTGAATACCTGAATAGACAACGAATCATCCCAAATTCAAGAGGTGGACTTCGGGAGCAGGATATATTAATTTTTCCCCTTTTCCGTCCGTGTTTTTTATTTTTTTAATTTTTTTTACTTAAAAAAAATTTTTTTTTCCTAATAAATGTTTCCTTAATAATTTTTTCCTTATTTTCTATTTTTAGAGATTAAAAAAATTTTTTAATAAGTGTTTTCATATTTTTTATTTTAAAAAGTTAAAAAAAAATTTTTTTCTTAATAAATTTTCTTAATGTTTTTTCTTATTCTTTACTATAAAAAATTAATAAATCTATTTTTAAAAATTAAAAAAAATTTTTTTTCTGAATACATTTATTCTTAGTAATTTTTTTCTTACTTTTTATTATAATAGCTTTATTTTATTTTATTTTATCCTCTTCCTTTCTTTCTTTCTATTTTTTTCTCCCTTTTATTCTGAACCGTGTGGATGAAAGGCTCTTGGTGCTCCAGCCAGGCATCAGGGCTGTGCCTCTGAGGTGGGAGAGCCAACTTCAGAACACTGGTTCACAAGAAACCTCCCAGCTCCACGTAATACCAAACGGCAAAAATCGCTGAGATCTCCATCTCAACATCAAGACCCAGCTTCACTCAACGACCAGCAAGCTACAGTGCTGGACACCCTATGCCAAACAACTAGCAAGACAGGAACACAGCCCCATCCATTAGCAGAGAGGCTGCCTAAAATAATCATAATAAGGCCACAGACACCCCAAAACACACCACCAGACGTGGACGTGCCCACCAGAAAGACAAGATCCAACCTCATCCACCAGAACACAGGCACTACTCCCTTCAACCACGAAGCCTACACAAACCACTGAACCAACCTTAGCCACTGGGGACAGATACCAAAAACAACGGGAACTACGAACCTGCAGCCTGTGAAAAGGAGACCCCAAACACAGTAAGATAAGCAAAATGAGAAGACAAAAAAACCACACAGCAGGTGAAGGAGCAGGGTCAAAACACACCAGACCTAACAAATGAAGAGGAAACAAGCAGTCTACCTGAAAAAGAATTCAAAATAATGATAGTAAAGATGATCCAAAATCTTGGAAATAGAATAGACAAAATGCAAGAAACATTTAACAAGGATGTAGAATAACTAAAGAGGAACGAAGCAACGATGAAAAACACAATAAATGAAATTAAAAATACTCTAGACGGGATCAATAGCAGAATGACTGAGGCAGAAGAACGGATAAGTGACCTGGAAGATAAAATAGTGGAAATAACTACTGCAGAGCAGAATAAAGAAAAAAGAATGAAAAGAACTGAGGACAGTCTCAGAGACCTCTGGGACAACATTAAACGCACCAACATCCGAATTATAGGGGTCCCAGAAGAAGAAGAGAAAAAGAAAGGGACTGAGAAAATATTTGAAGAGATTATAGTTGAAAACTTCCCTAATATGGGAAAGGAAATAGTTAATCAAGGCCAGGAAGCACAGAGAGTCCCATACAGGATAAATCCAAGGAGAAACACGCCAAGACACATATTAATCAAACTATCAAAAATTAAATATAAAGAAAACATATTAAAAGCAGCAAGGGAAAAACAACAAATAACACACAAGGGAATCCCCATAAGGTTAACAGCTGATCTTTCAGCAGAAACTCTGCAAGCCAGAAGGGAGTGGCAGGATATACTTAAAGTCATGAAGGAGAAAAACCTACAACCAAGGTTACTCTACCCAGCAAGGATTTCATTCAGATTTGATGGAGAAATTAAAACCTTTACAGACAAGCAAAAGCTGAGAGAGTTCAGCACCACCAAACCAGCTTTACAACAAATGCTAAAGGAACTTCTCTCGGCAAGAAACACAAGAGAAGGAAAACACCTACAATAACAAACACAAAATATTTAAGAAAATGGGAATAGGAACATACGTATCGATAATTACCTTAAATGTAAATGGATTAAATGCTCCCACCAAAAGACACAGGCTGGCTGAATGGATACAAAAGCAAGACCCATATATATGCTGTCTACAAGAGACCCACTTCAGACCTAGAGACACATACAGACTGAAAGTGAGGGGATGGAAAAAGATATTCCATGCAAATGGAAATCAAAAGAAAGCTGGAGTAGCAATTCTCATATCAGACAAAATAGACTTTAAAATAAAGACTATTACAAGAGACAAAGAAGGACACTATATAATGATCAAGGGATCGATCCAAGAGGAAGCTATAACAATTGTAAATATTTATGCACCCAACATAGGAGCACCTCAATACATAAGGCAAATACTAACAGCCATAAAAGGGGAAATCGACAGTAACACAATCATAGTAGGGGACTTTAACACCCCAATTTCACCAATGGACAGATCATCCAAACTGAAAATAAATAAGGAAACACAAGCTTTAAATGATACATTAAACAAGATGGACTTAATTGGTATTTATAGGACATTCCACCCAAAAACAACAGAATGCACATTTTTCTCAAGTGCTCATGGAACATTCTCCAGGATAGATCATATCTTGGGTCACAAATCAAGCCTTGGTAAATTTAAGAAAATTGAAATCGTATCAAGTATCTTTTCTGACCACAACGCTATGAGACTAGATATCAATTACAGGAAAAGATCTGTAAAAAATACAAACACATGGAGGCTACACAATACACTACTTAATAACGAAGTGATCACTGAAGAAATCAAAGGGGAAATCAAAAACTACCTAGAAACAAATGACAATGGAGACACGACGACCCAAAACCTATGGGATGCAGCAAAAGCAGTGCTAAGAGGGAAGTTTATAGCAATACAAGCCTACCTCAAGAAACAGAAAACATCTCGAATAAACAACCTAACCTTGCACCTAAAGCAATTAGAGAAAGAAGAGCAAAAAAACCCCAAAGCTAGCAGAAGGAAAGAAATCATAAAGATCAGATCAGAAATAAATGAAAAAAAAATGAAGGAAACAATAGCAAAAATCAATGAAACTAAAAGCTGGTTCTTCGAGAAGATAAACAAAATTGATAAACCATTAGCCAGACTCATCAAGAGAAAAAGGGAGAAGACTCAAATCAACAGAATTAGAAATGAAAAAGGAGAAGTAACCACTGACACTGCAGAAATACAAATGATCATGAGAGATTACTACAAGCAACTCTATGCCAATAAAATGGACAACCTGGAAGAAATGAACAGATTCTTAGAAATGCACAACCTACCGAGACTGAACCAGGAAGAAATAGAAAATATGAACAGACCAATAACAAGCACTGAAATAGACACTGTGATTAAAAATCTTCCAACAAACAAAAGTCCAGGACCAGATGGCTTCACGGGCGAATTCTATCAAACATTTAGAGAAGAGCTAACACCTATCCTTCTCAAACTCTTCCAAAATATTGCAGAGGGAGGAACACTCCCCAACTCATTCTACGAGGCCACCATCACCCTGATACCAAAACCACACAAAGATGTCACAAAGAAAGAAAACTACAGGCCAATATCACTGCTGAACATAGATGCAAAGATCCTCAACAAAATACTAGCAAACAGAATCCAACAGCACATTAAAAGGATTATACACCATGATCAAGTGGGGTTTATTCCAGGAATGCAAGGATTCTTCAATATACGCAAATCAATCAACGTGATACATCATATTAACAAATTGAAGGAGAAAAACCATATGATCATCTCAATAGATGCAGAGAAAGCTTTCGACAAAATTCAACACCCATTTATGATAAAAGCCCTGCAGAAAGTAGGCATAGAGGGAACTTTCCTCAACATAATAAAGGCCATATATGACAAACCCACAGCCAACATTGTCCTCAATGGTGAAAAACTGAAACCATTTCCACTAAGATCAGGAACAAGACAAGGTTGCCCACTCTCACCACTATTATTCAACATAGTTTTGGAAGTGTTAGCCACAGCAATCAGAGAAGAAAAAGAAATAAAAGGAATCCAAATCGGAAAAGAAGAAGTAAAGCTGTCACTGTTTGCAGATGACATGATACTATACATAGAGAATCCTAAAACTGCCACCAGAAAACTCCTAGAGCTAATCAATGAATTTGGTAAAGTAGCAGGATACAAAATTAATGCACAGAAATCTCTTGCATTCCTATATACGAATGATGAAAAATCTGAAAGTGAAATTAAGAAAACACTCCCGTTTACCATTGCAACAAAAAGAATAAAATATCTAGGAATAAACCTATCTAAGGAAACAAAAGACCTGTATGCAGAAAATTATAGGACACTGATGAAAGAAATTAAAGATGATACAAATAGATGGAGAGATATACCATGTTCTTGGATTGGAAGAATCAACATTGTGAAAATGACTCTACTACTCAAAGCAATCTACATATTCAATGCAGTCCCTATCAAACTACCACTGGCATTTTTCACAGAACTAGAACAAAAAATTTCATAATTTGTATGGAGACACAAAAGACCCTGAATAGCCAAAGCAATCTTGAGAACGAAAAATGGAGCTGGAGGAATCAGGCTCCCTGACTTCAGACTATATTACAAAGCTTCAGTAATCAAGACAGTTTGGTACTGGCACAAAAACAGAAATATAGATCAATGAAACAGGATAGAAAGCCCAGAGATAAACCCATGCACATATGGTCACCTTATCTTTGATAAAGGAGGCAAGCATATACAGTGGAGAAAAGACAGCCTCTTCAATAAGTGGTGCTGGGAAAATTGGACAGGTACATGTAAAAGTATGAAATTAGAACACTCCCTGACACCATACACAAAAATAAACTCAAAATGGATTAAAGACCTAAGTGTAAAGCCAGACACTATCAAACTCTTAGAGGAAAACATAGGAAGAACACTCTATGACATACATCACAGCAAGATCCTTTTTGACCCACCCCATAGAGAAATGGAAATAAAAACACAAATAAACAAATGGGACCTAATGAAACTTAAAAGCTTTTGCACAGCAAAGGAAACCATAAACAAGACCAAAAGACAACCATCAGAATGGGAGAAAATATTTGCAAATGAAGCAACTGACAAAGGATTAATCTCCAAGATTTACAAGCAGCTCATGCAGCTCAATAACAAAAAAACAAACAACCCAATCCAAAAATGGGCAGAAGACCTAAATAGACATTTCTCCAAAGAAGATATACAGATGGCCAACAGACACATGAAAGAATGCTCAACATCATTAATCATTAGAGAAATGCAAATCAAAACTACAATGAGGTATCATCTCACACCGGTCAGAATGCCCATCATCAAAAAATCTACAAACAATAAATGCTGGAGAGGGTGTGGAGAAAAGGGAACACTCTTGCACTGTTGGTGGGAATGTAAATTGATACAGCCACTATGGAGAACAGTATGGAGGTTCCTTAAAAAACTAAAAATAGAACTACCATATGACCCAGCAATCCCACTACTGGGCATATACCCTGAGAAAACCATAATTCAAAAAGAGTCATGTACCAAAATGTTCATTGCAGCTCTATTTACAATAGCCAGGACATGGAAGCAACCTAAGTGTCCATCATCGGATGAATGGATAAAGAAGATGTGGCACATATATACAATGGAATATTACTCAGCCATAAAAAGAAATGAAATGGAGGTATTTGTAATGAGGTGGATGGAGTTAGAGTCTGTCATACAGAGTGAAGTAAGTCAGAAAGAGAAAAACAAATACAGTATGCTAACACATATATATGGAATCTAAGGGGAAAACAAGGTCATGAAGAACCTAGTGGCAAGATGGGAATAAAGACACAAACCTACTAAAGAATGGACTTAAGGATAGGGGTAGGGGGAGGGGTGAGATGTGACAGGATGAGAGAGTGTCATGGACATATATACACTACCAAATGTAAAATAGATAGCTAGTGGGAAGCAGCCGCATAGCACAGGGAGATCAGCTCGGTGCTTTGTGACCGCCTTGGGGGGTGGGATGGGGAGGGTGGGAGGGAGGGAGATGCGGGAGGGAGGAGATATGGGAATGTGTGTATATGTGTAGCTGATTCACTTTGTTATAAAGCAGAAACTAACACACCATTGTGAAGCAATTATACTTCAATAAAGATGTTTAAAAAAAAATGAATTGGGTTGAATACATTGTCTAATGAATGTAAAAATGATTTGTCTGATTTGACTACAGTTTTCTCGAGCTACTAGTTTCAGAAACATTTCAGAGAATAAATGAAAATTAGACATTTCCTACATGTCAGCTATAGAGAATGAGGCATACTATTTCAATATTTCTGTTAGTTAAATGAAGACATTTTCTCATTCTTAAGTAAACTTAAGTGAGCCTTGACAGGTTTCCATGAACCTTACTAGTGTTCTATTTCCTTATTTTCTCTCTCATGCTTGCTTTCAACATTGACATTATTTTGTACTTGCTTCCCTTTCTAGTAGTTTTTAACAGGACTTCTTTCATAAATCCTTTCAGATCCAAGAGCTAATTGAATCCTGAAGACTACAGCATTGTGGTAAGGGTTTAAAATTAAATGAACTTTGTTCCTTATGCTTATGTTTACAGATACAAACTGGAGAAAATGCATGAGTACAGCTAAGCAACCTAAATAGATGAAAAGTAGATTCTTTGCTTTTCTTTCTCTAGTTGTTTCAGCACACAGAATATCTGGGAGCATCAAGATTTATACCCTTTTCAGAAAGCTGATAGAATTAGTAGTTGCTTTTCAGAAGTAATTATCAAGGACAGCTAAAATCCAGTCTCTTGCATCTTCGATCATGTCCAAAGCCTAAATCTCATGAAAGCTCTTTAAGTCAGACCCAGAAGCTTATGAGAATTTTCCTAACCAAAAGAAAAAAGTCTTAGCCTTTTCTGAGGAAGACAAACAAAATGATTTTGCAGGCAGTCTGAAAAATATGCTTCATGTAATTATGGTATGTACAGATACTTCATAGATCCAATTTACAGTCTTCGAACTTAACTTTAGAAAATTTATGTAATTCGTTATCAGTTTAAACTAAATTAATTTAAACTACTAGCCTTAAAAAGAAATCTCTTCTTGTCCTTTATACACATCCAGCCTATGCTGCCCTCAATGACCTCAGACCAAAGACTCTTTCCATTAAATGAAAGTTAAAAAAAAAAAAAGAACCATTTTAAAATCCAAGTTAGATGAGTAATAGTAAACTTTATCCTGTCATTTTTACTATTGAAACTTATGGCTACAGAAGGCTGCCCAGGGATATTCTGTTTTTAGAGAGTTAAATCAAGGTTGGTAGCCTGTGTGGAAGTAGACATCCTAGAGTCTTGTAAAGAATCTCCTTCCTGATGGGTGGTTACACATGGAAGATGTTTGGAAAAGTAAGTTTTGTTTTCTTCCTAAGTTAGAATAGCTCATGAGTGTCTCTGTTAATTCGAAGAAACTATGAATCTTGAACACACCTGAAAAGATACAGGTTGTTATTTTATGTCACAAATGCTTTACTGTTGTAATCTATGCATATGTAAATGTTATTTTTTAATTGACATTCATCTTTAAAGAGGATGAACTTTAAAATATTCAACAACTTTTGCAAAACATATTAAAGACTGTTGTCTTTTAGTTTTCATGTTCAGCTTCTGTCTCTTCCTAGTTCGGTTTATGGTCCAAATTTTTCAATGATATACTTAAGATGGATCATACCAAATAGAATTCTCATATCATTTCAAGTCATTTTAATATAAACTTTCTTCTATGAAAAGATTATTTTAACTTTTGGGGAGGGGTTTTAGTGAGGATGTTTGACACAATCCATATTTTATATAATGATATCATAAGTGTAAAAATGGATAATATCACCTAGTTTTTCAATCATCAGGCAATGCATAAAGAATTTTTAAAAAGTAAGAATCCGTTTTTGTTTAAAAGACTTTTGAAAGAGATTCACTACAACTTTCTCACTGTCAGAAAGTATTTTACTACTCGCTAACTCAGATCCATCATGCTTAATATTAAGCCTAGTTTCTCTTGTTCTGTCTTCAATATAAGAAAAATATTGATTACCATACTTTCACAAAGCTCTTCATATATTTGAAGATTTATTAAATCATTCCTTCTTCAATAGTTTTTTATTGTTCTATATTTTATTTAACTCATCTCTTTCCTTGGAACACTTTCCTATTTTACATTCCTTATTTTGGAATTTCACTTTTTAGCTGATAAAAATTCATAATACAATGACAATAAGAAGATTTCTGGACTAATAATAAATACTATAATCATTGACAAAAGGTGCATAATATTTTATTGTATTGTATTGCAATTAATAAGGTTATTGCTGATGTCCTTTCCTTTCCTTTTTCTCCTTGCCATGTTTTCTAAAGACAGTTGACCTTTTCAACTTTTCCTTATAGTACACTCCTAAACAGTGGCTAATCTTACACTTATTGAAGAGCAATAAAGTTTTGTTAAGTAAAGGAATATATATTCTCAAAACTATTTTTGATAACTTTTCCTCTTTTATAATATCCCTTTTATATCTTACAATCTATATTTTATTATCAAGTAAGGATGTTTTGTCCATTCCCTCCTAGCTCACCAAGATAGAGTATTTTAATACTCTCTAACATTTTGTACGTTTGGATTTGAAAATTTACAACAGGAGGGCATTGTTATTCCTTTTGTTTTTGGATATTTCTCCTGCAATTTGAGTTACCTGGTTGGTAGAGCTTGAAAAAGAATTTTCTTTCTAAATATAGAGACTTCAAATAGAGGTAAATAGAATGCCATATTTTTAAACTATTTTTCATCAGTTATAAAATTATATTAAATATAACATTTAAAATAGTTATTCAATTAACACATAATTAAGAGTAACATTTAAAATCAGAACAAATATTTGATTATTGTTCACCAGAGCTAAATAAAATTATATATAAACATATAAGCACATATACGTACACACAAACACATATATATGTATATATATATTGAGACTATTAGTTTCTCATATTCAATGTCCCCTTCTTCTGCAGTTAACAGACCCAAAGTTATTTCAGTATTGCAATATGCTCAGCTTAGAGCTGACATTCTCTGGTCTCCCTTGATGCTAAATGTGCCATGTGACTGTGTCTGTTCACAAAAATATTTAGAAAAATTAGTTAGGTAAGTAGTAGCCATTTGGAAAATACTTTTTGGTCCTTTCTTTCTGCTGCCTGGAATGAAATGGAATGGAGTTCCAATACCCACTTTGGACATAAAATAATCTGGAACACGGAAACCACTGCTATGGGAGAAAGAGCTGAAGGATGGAAGGTGCCTATGTTTCTGATTGCCATAGAGTCACTCCCTGTTTCTGTCTTTGTTTATGTGAGAGAAAATATAATCTTATGTTTAAGACATTTATTAAGAGTCAGGAAATGCAATCAAAAGATCAGGGAACAAAAATGAAGGCTTTATTCCTTAGGTAAAATTATCAACTACAGTGGACCCTGTGGAGCCTTGCTTAGATTCTGCCTCAGCACTGAAAAAGGTATTCCCCTCACTGCTGGGACTGCAGTCAGCTGGTAGTCATCAGATGCTGCCAACTCCAGGAATTGCCCTTTGCAAGAAAGAGTCACCCTACCTTAGGGTCACACGCCTTTCTTGGGAGCAACTTGCATTCAATGACTGGTTAACGCTGGGGTGTAAAGCAATGCCTCAATGCCTCAACTAGAGAAACTCAAGACCATTCCCACTTCAGAGCTCTCAGTGGTGCCTGCAGGGGCCTCTGTCAAGCTTTCATGGAAGCCTGGCTTTTTCCTCTGCCCATACTTTCTTCCTCCCCTTCTACCACAGGCTGTGATAGTCAGAGTATAGCCCCTAATAAACTTCCTGCACAAGAATCTCCACCTCAGAATCTGCTTCCAAAAAAAACCAATCTTCAATAGAATTAATAGAAGGGTTAAAGATTAAAGTGTAATATAGAGAACCTGGTTGCAATGGTGAGAGATGAGCATTAGTGTTAACTGAAAAAATTTCTTATCTCTCATAAATGTACATATTATTTGAACTTTGATATAGAGATCAAAGCAAATAAAAATAGGAAGAGTTAAAAGCAATGTTTCAGACGTACAGAAGAAACTAGTGGTTAGCACTGGGGAGGGGTGAGATAAGGGTATGGGATTAAGAGACACAAACCAGTATGTAAAATAAATAAGCAACAAGGATATATTGTACAGCACAGGGAAATATAGCTATTATTTTGTAATAACTTTAAATGGAGTATAAACTCTGAAAATACTGAATCACTATGTTGTACACCTGAAACTAATATTTTAAATCAACTATACATCAATTATAAAATATAAAAATAATAAAAAGTAATGTTTCATTTTCCATTTGTTATTGAAGAATTTTCTGAGTATTATTTATCATGCACATGTAAAATTTTATTTAAAAATTAACAACAGAAGTCAATGAAATTCAATGAATTTTTGAGCATTGTGTTAAAATTAATGCAGATCACTATGCACTGAGGAAAAACATGACATTTAAAACAAGTCTTAACCATGGAGAAGTTCATGATTGTATAAGTGGAGCTGGCATATAAATAATCTTCAAAATGATATTCACAAACCTATTATCAGTATCTCTAGAAAAAAATCAACAGAAAACCTAGTTATTCCAAAGATATCCATGTTCCCTTTCTTCTTCTGAACTTATATACATGTTAGCAGAGCATTTGAGTAGCCATAATAAAGACTGCGTTTTCCAGCCTTCTTTGCAGGTATATGTGTTTCCATGACTATGTTTTCCACAACGATGTGTGCACAGAAGTATAGTGTAGCACTGTCTAGTTTCTTCATTGAGATGGCTGGCATATGTCCATTACCTCTTTTGTAGCTACCCTTCCTGCTACCTGGAATGTGACTAATACGGTTAGAGCTGGAGTGGATCTTTAGATCACTGAGTGACCTTGGAGTGGAAGACACACATAGCAGTGCTAAAAATAGAAGGACCTGAGGTCTCTGGCACCGTGAAGCACCAAACTAGCCCTGGACTCCTACTCCAGTTTCTGATGTTGGGAACTGAATTCTAACAGCTATAAAGGAAAAGAACATGACACATCTTATTTATAAAGTATTTTCTCCACAAGCATATAAAAATGTTCTCAAATATGAGAGGGTATATTCAATTCATTTAGTTAGTACCAAAGGCTCGTTTCTCTTTATTTTAGTGTTATATTAATGTACAAAGCACACATGTCACATTACTGGATCTCTCTATACTGAACCAGGCACACCCAAGGGTGAAGTCTGCTCTTCAAGTCAACTGGAATGGTAACCCTTACTACTACTATTCTTGCCTCAACTTACTACATTTTTAAAGTAATATTCTGTGGATAAAGAAGATGTGGTACATATATACAATGGAATATAACTCAGCCATAAAAAAAGAACAAAATAATGCCATTTGCAGCAACATGGATGGACCTAGAGATTGTCATACTGGGTGCAGTAAATCAGACAAAGACAAATATCATATGATATTGCTTATATGTGGAATCTAAAAAAATGGTACAAATGAACTTATCTACAAAACAGAATTAGAGTAATGGATGTAAAAAACAATCTTATGGTTACCAGTGGGGAAAAGGGGGAAGGGATAAACTGGGAGATTGGGATTGACTCATACACACTACTATACATAAAATAGATAACTAATAAGGGCATACTGTATAGCCCAGGGAACTCTACTCAGTACTCTGTAATGGCCTATAAGGGAAAAGAATCTAAAAAGGAGTGGATATATGTATGTGTATAACTGATTCACTTTGCTGTACATCTGAAACTAACACAACATTGTAAATCAACTATACTCTAATAAAATTTTTTTTAAAATAAAAATTAAAAAAAAAGTAATATTCTTAAAATAAATGCTACAGTAAGTACAATTTGCCAGAGGACAGCCTGCAACAGTATTCCCTGAAGAAAAACTTAGGTGGGGTCCTCCTGAACATAACAATCAGAGATGTATTTCGCATTCAATTGCATGCTGACAATGAAATAGTGCAAAAAATATCTGATACACAAATGAATAAAAATTTAAAACTTTATTTAAAAACATTTTCCCACATATTTATTAATTCACTCAACAGATACGTATTCAGTGCACATGACGAGAAAGGCACTCATTTACTGTTAACATCAAACTGCTCATAAATCTAGAATCTTGATATAAGTAACCACTGGGGGAAGTGGCATTTACAAGGGTGTCCATATTTCTTAAGGACATAAATAGTATTTTTTTCCTTCTAAAGGAAAAGTGTTTACAATTGAAAACAGTATTTCTGGCTATTATTAGGAAATGAAGCTTACTCATGCAGACAATTGAAATTTAAGAATTGACAGAGTTTAATGTTGTAGCCCTTGTGGTACATTTCTACTCAAATACAAGTGCATACATCATTGCAATATTAAAGGGCTTGTCTTCCCTGGATGTCAATGAACATTTCTCAGGTAGGCACTGTAGTTATGATTTGATATACATCTGTGTCTGGTACCACTTAATCAAGTTAAGTTTTCCCTTGTCATAAAAGGTTTTTTGAATTTCACAGCAAAGTCGTAATCATATATTTTTTTTTTAATGCAAAACGACATTTCCATTCTTCTTCAGCAGTTACTGACATTTTCCCTTGAGCCTTCCTAAAGCTCTTTCCCCATAAATATCCTCCCCCTCCGCAAATGGAGTTAAAAGTCATTTATTTTAAGTTAAAAATCACTGCTATAAAATCAAGGTTTTCTAATTGAGGATGAAAATTATGCTAAACAAATGTGTACATCTCATATAAAAAAAATGTTTGCAGACAAGAGGCCTAAGGTATTACCTAATTCTTCATTTTCCTTTCACAAGTTTAATATCTACTCTGAAAAGCCCTATGTTGTTGAAGTAATATCCATCTTTTCAGTTACAGTTTTTATCACATTAGAAATTGGACAACGATGAAATATTTTATGTTGCCAGAACATATTATCAGATCATCCAGTGATCTAATAATCACTTGAAGTGCAAATCAATCACTTTTACATGACACAATATTCTAAACAGTAGAACATTCTCTTGTCAACAATTGTTAGATTAAATAAAATCAGCTTTATTTAAACTATTTTCTTTGTGAGCATAGAACATTTTTCATTTCATTGAAATTGGAGACAAAAATAAAAGCCCAGAGGAGCTTCAAGATGGCAGAAGAGTAAGGCGTGAAGATCACCTTTCTTCCCACAAATACATCAGAAATACATCTACATGTGGAACAACTCCTACAGAACACCTACTGAATGCTGGCAGAAGACCTCAGACCTGCCAAAAGACAAGACACTCCCCATGTATCTGGGTAGGGCAAAAGAAAAAAGAAAAAACAGAGACAAAAGAATAGGGATGGAACCTGCACCAGTGGGAGGGAGCTGTGAAGGAGGAAAGGTTTCCACACACTAGGAAGCCCCTTCGCGGGCAGAGACTGCGGGTGGCGGAGGGGGGAAGCTTCGGAGCCACGGAGGAGAGCGCAGCCAAAGCGGAGGGCAAAGCGGAGAGATTCCCGCACAGAGAGGATCGGTGCCGACCAGCACTCACCAGCCCGAGAGGCTTGTGTGCTCACCCGCCGGGGCAGGCGGAGGCTGGGAGCTGAGGCTAGTGCACCACAGCTAGCCAGGAGGGACTCCGAGAAAAGGTCTGTAACTGCTAAAGAGGCAAGAGGCTTTTCCTGCCTCTTTGTTTCCTGGTGCGCAAGGAGAGAGGATAAAGAGCGCCGCTTAAAGGAGATCCAGAGATGGGCGCGAGCCGTGGCTATCAGCGTGGACCCCAGAGACGGGCATGAGACGCTAAGGCTGCTGCTGCAGCCACCAAGAAGCCTGTGTGCAAGCGCAGGCCACTATCCACACCTCCCATCCCGGTAGACCGTGCAGCCTGCCACTGCCAGGGTCCCGTGATCCAGGGACAACTTCCCCAGGAGAACACATGGCGCGCCTCAGGCTGGTGCAATGTCACACCGGCCTCTGCCGCCCCAGGCTCGCTCCACATCAGCACCCCTCCTCCCCCCGTCCTGAGTGAGCCAGAGCCCCCGAATCAGCTGCTCCTTTAACCCCGTCCTGTCTGAGCAAAGAACAGATGCCCTCAGGCGACCTACATGCAGAGGCGGGTCCAAATCCAAAGCTGAACCCCAGGAGCTGTGCGAACAAAGAAGAGAAAGGGAAATCTCTCCCAGCAGCCTCAGGAGCAGCGGATTAAATCTCCACAATCAACTTGATGTACCTGCATCTGTGGAATACCTGAATAGACAACGAATCATCCCAAACTGAGGAGGTGGACCCTGGGAGCAACGATATATATATTTTTTTCCCTTTTTCACTTTTTGTGAGTGTGTACGTGTATGCTTCTGTGTGTGATTTTGTCTCTATAGCTTTGCTTTTACCATTTGTCCTAGGGTTCTATCTGTCCGTTTTCTTTTTTTCTTTCCTTTTTTTTTTTTAGTATAGTTTTCAGCACTTGTTATCACTGGTGGATTTGTTTTTCGGTTTGGTTCTTCTTTCTTTCTTTCTTTTTTTTAAATACTTTTAAAATGTTTTTTTACTAATTATTTTTTGTTTTTTATTTTAATAACTTTTAATTTATTTTAATTTAATTTTAACTTTTTTTTTCTTTCTTTCTTTTCTTCTCCTTTTTATTCTGAGCCTTGTGGATGACATGCTCTTGGTGCTCCAGCCAGGCGTCAGGGCTGTGCCTCTGAGGTGGGAGAGCCAAGCTCAGGACATTGGTCAACCAGAGAGCTCCCAGCTCCACGTAATATCAAAGGGCAAAAATCTCCCAGTGATCTCCATCTCAACACCAAGACCCAGCTCCACTCAATGACCAGCAAGCTACAGCGCTGGACACCCTATGCCAAACAACTAGCAAGACAGGAACACAACCCCACCCGTTAGCAGAGAGGCTACCTAAAATCATAATAAGGTCACAGACACCCCCAAACACACCATCAGACGTGGACCTGCCCACCAGAAAGACAAGATCGAGCCTCATCCACCAGAACACAAGCACTAGTCCCCTCCACCAGGAAATCTACACAACCCACTGAACCAACCTTAGCCACTGAGGGCAGACACCAAAAACAACGGGAACTACGATCCTGTAGCCTGAGAAAAGGAGACCCCAAACACAGTAAGTTAAGCAAAATGAGAAGACAAACACACAGCAGATGAAGGAGCAAGGTAAAAACCCACCAAACCTAACAAATGAAGAGGAAATAGGCAGTCTACGTGAAAAAGAATTCAGAATAATGATAGAAAAGATGATCCAAAATCTTGGAAATAGAATGGAGAAACTACAAGAAACATTTAACAAGGACCTAGAAGAACTAAAGAGCAAACAAACAATAATGATCAATGCAATAAATGAAATTAAAAATTCTCTAGAAGGGATCAATAGCAGAATGACTGAGGCAGAAGAATGGAGAAGTGACCTGGAAGATAAAATAGTGAAAATAACAACTGCAGAGAAGAATAAAGAAAAAAGAATGAAAAGAATTGAGGACAGTCTCAGAGACCTCTGGGACAATATTAAACGCACCAACATTCGAATTACACGGGTCCCAGGAAAGAAGAGAAAATGAAAGGGACTGAGAATGTATTTCAAAAGATTATAGTTGAAAAATACCCTAATATGGGATAGGAAATAGTTAATCAAGTGAAAAAGCACAGGGAGTCTCATACAGGATAAATCAAAGGAGAAACACACCAAGACACATATTAATCAAACTATCTAAAATTAAATACAAAGAAAAAATACTAAAAGCAGCAAGGGAAAAACAACAAATAACATACAAGGGAATCCCCTTAAGGTTAACAGCTGATCTTTCAGAAGAAACTCTGCAAGCCAGAAGGGAGTGGCAGGACATATTTAAAGTGATGAAAGGGAAAAACCTAAAACCAAGATTACTCTATACAGCAAGGATCTCATTCAGATTTGACAGAGAAATTAAAACCTCTACAGACAAGCAAAAGCTAAGAGAATTCAGCACAACCAAACCAGCTTTACAACAAATGATAAAGGAACTTCTCTAGGCAGGGAACACAAGAGAAGGAAAAGATCTGCAGTAAAAACCCAAAACAATTAAGAAAATGATAATAGGAACATACATATCGATAATTACCTTAAATATAAATGGATTAAATGCCAACCAAAAGACACAGACTGGCTGAATGGATACAAAAACAAGACCCGTATATATGCTGTCTCCAAGAGACCCACTTCAGACCTAGGAACACATACAGACTGAAAGTGAGGGGATGGAAAAAGATATTCCATGCAAATAGAAATGAAAAGAAAGCTGGAGTAGCAATTCTCATATCAGAAAAAATAGACTTTAAAACAAAGACTATTACAAGAGACAAAGAAGGACACTACATAATGATCAAGGGATCAATCCAAGAAGAAGATATAACAATCGTAAATATTTATGCACCCAACATAGGAGCACCTCAATACATAAGGCAAATACTAACAGCCATAAAAGGGGAAATCGACAGTAACACAATCATAGTAGGGGACTTTAACAGCCCACTTTCACCAATGGACACGTCATCCAAAATGAAAATAAATAAGGAAACACAAGCTTTAAATGATACATTAAACAGGGTGGACTTAATTGATATTTATAGGACATTCCATCCAAAGACAACAGAATACACTTTCTTCTCAAGTGCTCATGGAACATTCTCCAGGATAGATCATATTCTGGGTCACAAATCAAGCCCTGGTAAATTTAAGAAAATTGAAATCATATCAAGTATCTTTTCTGACCACAATGCTATGAGACTAGATATCAATTACAGGAAAAAAATCTGTAAAAAAATACAAACACATGGAGGCTAAACAGTACATTACTGAATAATCAACAGATCACTGAAGAAATCAAAGAGGAAATCAAAAAATACCTAGAAACAAATGACAATGAAAACACGACGACCCAAAACCTATGGGATGCTGGAAAATCAGTTCTAAGAGGGAAGTTTATAGCAATACAATCCTACCTTAAGAAACAAGATATATCTCAAATAAACAACCTAACCGTACACCTAAAGCAATTAGAGAAAGAAGAATAAAAAACCCACAGTTAGCAGAAGGAATGAAATCATAACGATCAGAGCAGAAGTAAATGAAAAACAAATGAAAAAAATGAATACAAAGATCAATAAAACTAAAAGCTGGTACTCTGAGAAGATAAACAAAATTGATAAACCATTAGCCAAACTCATCAAGAAAAAAAGGGAAAAGACTCAAATCAATAGAATTAGAAATGAAAAAGGGGAAGTAACAACTGACACTGCAGAAATACAAAGGACCATGAGAGATTACTACAAGCAACTATATGCCAATAAAATGGACAACCTGGAAGAAATGGACAAATTCTTAGAAATGCACAACCTTCCGAGACTGAACCAGGAAGAAATAGAAACTACGAACAGACCAATCACAAGCACTGAAATTGAAACTGTGATTAAAAATCTTCCAACAAACAAAAGCCCAGGACCAGATAGCTTCACAGGCAAATTCTATCAAACATTTAGAGAAGAGCTAACACCTATCCTTCTCAAACTCTTCCAAAATATAGCAGAGGGAGGAACACTCCCAAACTCATACTACGAGGCCACCATCACCCTGATACCAAAACCAGACAAAGATGTCACAAAAAATAGAAAACTACAGACCAATATCACTGATGAACACAGATGCAAAAATCCTCAACAAAATACTAGCAAACAGAATCCAACAGCACATTAAAAGGATCATACACCATGATCAAGTGGGTTTTATCCCAGGAATGCAAGGATTCTTCAGTATACGCTAATCAATCAGTGTGTTACACCATATTAACAAATTGAAGAATAAAAGCCATATGATCATTTCAATAGATGCAGAGAAAGCTTTTGACAATATTCAACACACATTTATGATAAAAACCCTCCAGAAAGTAGGCATAGAGGGAACTTACCTCAACATAATAAAGGCCATATATGACAAACGCACAGCCAACATCGTCCTCAATGGTGAAAAACTGAAACCATTTCCACTAACATCAGGAACAAGATAAGGTTGCCCACTCTCACCACTATTATTCAACATAGTTTTGGAAGTTTTAGCCACAGCAATCAGAGAAGAAAAAGAAATGAAAGGAATCCAAATCAGCGGAAAAGAAGAAGTAAAGCTGTCACTGTTTGCAGATGACATGATACTATACATAGAGAATCCTAAAGATGCTACCAGAAGACTACTAGAGCTAATCAATGAATTTGGTAAAGTAGCAGGCTACAAAATTAATGCATAGTTATCTCTTGCATTCCTATATACTAATGATGAAAAATCTGAAAGTGAAATTAAGAAGACACTCCCATTTACCATTGCAACAAAAAGAATAAAATACCTAGGAATAAACCTACCTAAGGAAACAAAAGACCTGTATACAAAAAATTATAAGATACTGATGAAAGAATTAAAGATGATACAAATAGTTGGAGAGATAAACCAATGTCTTGGATTGGAAGAATCAACATTGTGAAAATGACTATACAACCAAAAGCAATCTACAGATTCAATGCAATCCCTATCAAACTACCACTGGCATTTTTCACAACTAGAACAAATAATTTTACAATTTGTATGGAAACACAAAAGACCCCGAATAGCCAAAGAAATCTTGAGAAAGAAAAACGGAGTTGGAAGAATCAGGCTCCCGGACTTCAGACTATACTACAAAGCTACAGTAATCAAGACAGTATGGTAGTGGCACAAAAACAGAAATATAGATCAATGGAACAGGATAGAAAGCCCAGAGATAAACCCACACACATATGGTCACCTTATCTTTGATAAAGGAGGCAAGAATATACAATGGAGAAAAGACAGCCTCTTCAATAAGTGGTGCTGGGAAAATTGGACAGCTACATGTATGAGAATGAAATTACAACACTCCCTAACACCATACACAAAAATAAACTCAAAATGGATTAAAGACCTAAATGTAAGGCCAGACACTATCAAACTCTTAGAGGAAAACATAGGCAGAACACTCTATGACATAAATCACAGCAAGATCCTTTTTGACCCAGCTCCTAGAGAAATGGAAATAAAAACACAAATAAACAAATGGGACCTAATGAAACGTAAAAGCTTTTGCACAGCAAAGGAAACCATAAACAAGAAGAAAAGACAACCCTCAGAATGGGAGAAAATGTTTGCAACTGAAGCAAGGGACAAAGGATTAATCTCCAAAATTTACAAGCAGCTCATGCAGCTCAATATCAAAAAAAACAAACAACCCAATCCTAAAATGGGCAGAAGACCTAAAGAGACATTTCTCCAAAGAAGATATACAGATTGCCAACAAACACATGAAAGAATGCTCAACATTATTAATCATTAGAGAAATGCAAATCGAAACTACAATGAAATATCTCACACCAGTCAGAATGGCCATCATCAAAATATCTACAAACAATAAATGCTGGAGAGGGTGTGGAGAGAAGGGAACCCTCATACACTGTTGGTGGGAATGTAAATTGATACAGCCACTATGGAGAACAGTATGGAGGTTCTTTAAAAAACTAAAAATAGAACTACCACATGACACAGTAATCCCACTACTGGGCATATACCCTGAGAAAACTATAATTCAAAAAGAGTTATGTACCACAATGTTCATTGCAGCTCTATGTACAATAGCCAGGACATGGAAGCAACCTAAGTGTCCATCGACAGATGAGTGGATAAAGAAGGTGTGGCACATATATACAATGGAATATTACTCAGCCATAAAAAGAAACGAAATTGAGTTATTTGTAGTGAGGTGGATGGATCTAGAGTCTATCATACAGAGTGAAGTAAGTCAGAAAGAGAAAAACAAATACCGTATGCTAACACATATATATGGAATCTAAAAAAAAAAAAAAAAAAAAAAAAAAGTCAATCATACAGAGTGAAGTAAGTCAGAAAGAGAAAAACAAATACCCTACGCTAACACATATATATGGAATCTAAAGAAAAAAACAGTCATGAAGTACCTAGGGGCAAGACGGGAATAAAGACACAGACCTACTAGAGAATGGACTTGAGGACATGGGGAGGGGGAAGGGTAAGCTGGGACAAAGTGAGAGAGTGGTAGTGTATACATGTCCATATATACACTACCACCAAATGTAAGATAGATAACTAGTGGGAAGCAGTCGCATAGCACAGGGAGATAAGCTGGGTGCTTTGCGACCAGCTACAAGGGTGGGATAGGGAGGGTGGGAGGGAGGGAGATGCAAGAGGGAAGAGATATGGGGATATATGTAAAACTGATTCACTTTGTTATTAAGTAGAAACTAACACACCATTGTAAAGCAAGTATACTCCAATAAAAACGTTAAAAAGAAAATAAATAAATAAAAGCCCAATTCAATTACAGAATATAAACTTTATTTTAAATTCATCATACAATAGAGCTTTCTGCATGTTTTATTTTCTCTTCCTTTCTTTTTTTTCCCTCTTTTTTCTTTCATATATATATATGTATATGTGTGTGTATGTATATATGAGTGTGTGAGTGTTTGTTTGTATGTGTATATGTGTCTGTCTATACACAGAGACAGAAAGAGAGGGATTTAGTTTAAGGAATTGAATCATGTGATTGTGGGGGCTAGCAAGTCCAAAATCTGCAGGGAGACTGGAGACCCAAGGAAGAGTTGATATTGCAGCTCAAGTTCAAAGACAGTGTGAAGGCAGAATTCCTTCTTCCTCAGGAGACTACAGTCTTTTAAAAGTCCTTCAACTGATAGGATGAGGTCCACCTATATTATGGAGAGTAATCTGCTGTACTAAAACTCTTATTTACTTTAATGTTTATCTCATCTGAAAACTACCTTCTCAGCAACATCCAAACTGATGTTTGACCAAATATTTGGGTACCATGGCCCATCCAAGTTGACACATAAAATTAACAATGCCTTCTTCTTCTCTTCTTTCTCCTTCTCCTCCTCTTCCTCCTCCTCCTTCTTCCTCTTCTTCCTCTAGAACAATACTTGGCTCTGGGCTTCCCTCGTGGCGCAGTGGTTGAGAATCTGCCTGCCAATGCAGGGGACACGGGTTCGAGCCCTGGTCTGGAGGATCCCACATGCCGCATAGCAGCAGGGCCCGTGAGCCACAACTGCTGAGCCTGCGCGTCTGGAGCCTGTGCTCTGCAACGGGAGAGGCCACGATAGTGAGAGACCCACGCACCGCAATGAAGAGTGGCCCCCACTAGCCACAGCTAGAGAGAGCCCTCGCACAGAAACGAAGACCCAACACAGCCAAAAACAAAATAAATAAATAAGTAAATAAATAAATAATACTTGGCTCCAATTTTCATTTTCTCTATGAAATATTCTTCAGGCTAATATTAATAAATTTTGATAAATTTTGCAGAAGTTTACCTACATTTTCCCTTATGGACTAGTTATTTTTTCCCCATTAATTAATCATTAAATGAGTTGGATTTTCTTAGACCACATGCTTGTAGAAGGTATTTATGAAAGTGAAAATATGGAGTAATGCATAACCGTAAGTCTTTCTCCTTCTCTGCTATTCCCGAGACAGACTGTCTTTCCAATATGGCCCATCTGCATGAATCCCTGTTAAACTTGTCCTCTGCTTTCCATAACCAGATTAAGTAAAAGAGTGCTTCTCTCACTATCCTTGTGTTCTCCACTTTCCACAACCATTTTCAAAAATTAAAAATACAGATTTTCCATTTTACAGTGGATATCTCACCTTGGATTTCTAATATCTGTTTCTAATATCTGCATTCTCTTTTATTGAACAAAACTCACATTCACGTGAAAAACAGTAATGAGATGTGGGACAATCAGTGGTCTAATTAGATAAACTTTTTTTTTTTTAATTTATTTATTTATTTATATGGCTGTGTTGGGTCTTCGTTTCTGTGCGAGGGCTTTCTCTAGTTGCGGTAAGTGGGGGCCACTCTTCATCGCTGTGTGCGGGCCTCTCACTATCGCGGCCTCTCCTGTTGTGGAGCACAGGCTCCAGATGCGCAGGCTCAGTAGTTGTGGCTCACGGGCCTAGTTGCTCCGCGGCATGTGGGATCTTCCCAGACCAGGGCTCGAACCCGTGTCCCCTGCATTGGCAGGCAGATTCTCAACCACTGCGCCACCAGGGAAGCCCAGATAAACTTCTTGAATGGACAGGGAGGGATTTAGAGATGATTGTTCAATGGGTAGCAGTTGACAATACAATGGGATAGTTTTTGTGTGCCAATAAAAGCGATTATACTGAGCCAGGAAGTTCAATATCTGGAGAGTTAGGTAAATTCATTATTAACTGAGGTGATCAAGACTCAAGTAGCCTTACTTCTCTTACTTAGATGTCATAGCTGCAGAGTCCAGTACCAGGAGCAACCAGTATATTTTTCATAATAGTTTGAATGAACTGGCTTGGTTTGTCATCATTTGGGGAGCTTCAATACTTTTTGCTCTCTCTAGCACTGGCTAAAAACAATGTCAACAAATGTTTTCCAGAACTTCTTTCAACTATATTTGAAAAGTTATGAATATATTCCTTCCTTTGAACCATGCATGAGAAGAAATATGTAATGATAACCAGAAATATGGGGACAGATGCAGGTAAAATAAAATACGTTCTAAGATTTTTAAATGAATTCAGGACAAGACTTCTTTTACTAACATGTTTGCAAATAATCAGATAGCTGTTTTTGGAAATATTCTTCATTTTCAGATTCTTACAGTTTTGCTAGCTGCATCAAAATTTAGAGGAATGTGGTATTTGCAATCCTTTATTAAAATCTAATCTTGAGACAGTCTTGGCCTACTTTTAAAATGAAAAGTCTTCATAGTTTAGTGAAATTCAGCTAAATTTTCAGTGATTGCTATCTTTAGAGGAAACTTTTCTTATTTACTATTGAGCCATCATATTCTAGTTCATGTAGGTTAAAGAATTTTAATAATGCAATTATTAAATACTGCTGCTTTTATTTCAAGAAAATAAAGGTGCACTGGAACAGCATAGATAGTAAATAGTAATTCACAGATACACTAATAAGAGAATCTATTCTAATTAAAGTATACTCAGCATTAATGAAACTGTTTTTATCTCAGAAACAAGTGCTTTCTCCTTTGCTCCCCTGTGCCCCCACCACCACACAAAAGCATTCAATGGTTACACTTTAGATGATGATGATTTTAGCAACAGATAATTAGAATTAAGGGAGGTTGCAGCACAGAATTGTGAAAAGACCTATTCACTGAATTTATATAAGCCTATCACTAACTAGGTGATCATGATACTAACTAGTCGGTTGACTTTAGAACCTTTAGAATTTACAAAATCCTCAAAACCTTTGCATTAAAATTATATTTAATTTACTTTTAACTATTTGTATGGTGGCCAGTACCTCTGGCTCTACTATGTGGCCCCAGGTGAACCAGTCCTCATGTCTTGGCTCTCACTAAAGTGTCCTGAATGAGGGTCCAGGCTATTGGTTTACTTTAGCTCTCCGATGGGCTCAAGAAAATTATTATTTTGTAGTTTATTCAGATTTCTGTCATTGTTAAGGTTAGAGCAATGCTCTTTCTAGATTTCTACATCTTAGGCAGAAATGGAACTAAATCCAACAATATATAAGGAGGATACAATATAATAGCCAAAAAATACAATTCATCACATTAACAGATAATAAGGAAACAAATCATACAACCATCTCAATAGTAGCAGTAAAAGCATTTGCATAAATTCTTGACCCATTCAGAATACAAATGTATAATAAACTATAAATAGAAAGAAACCTCCTTAATCTGCTTAAGATTACCTGCAAATAAACTACAGTAAACATCACACTAATTGTGAATGATTGAAGTCTTTCTTTCAGAGATTGGGAGACAAGAATGCTTCTTGTCACTACTTCTATTCAGTATTGCACTTGAGTGTCTATTCAGAACAAAAAGAAAAGAGAACCAAAAGACATATAGAATAGAAAGAAACACAACTTATTATCCACAGATAAAATGATTGTGTATGATAAAAATATGAAATACTCTAAAAGACTCTAAAGATAATTATTAGGAATAATACATGAATTTATTAATGTTTTTGGATACAAGGTCAATGAATTAAAACAGTCAATTTTTTATACATCACATTTGTAAAAGAATCAAACCCAACAGATAACTAGAGAATAAATCTAATTCTTAATAGCTGGATTAAAAATATAAAATACTCTTAAGAGAAAGTTTTAAAGGCATAAATAAAGGGAGAAATATATGATTTTCAAGGATTTAATGAATTAATAATTATACTATATCAATTCCCCTTAAATATATCTATAGAATAAATCCATTACCAATCAAAATACCAGCAGTTCTTTTACTGAAATTGGGAAGTTTACTAAAATTCATATATAAATGAAAATACATATCTAAAACTAGCCAGAAGGACCTTTAAAAAAACTGGAGCAATAACATAATTAGATATTAACTTATATAAAATGACAGTAGAAGGATAGGAAAATAACCCAGTCAGACAAGTTAGAAAACCACAGACATGGTCAATTTCATTATGAAGTACAAAATGAAATGGATTTCCATATGAAAAAATATTTTGATGACTACTTCACAGTATTTGCAAGACTAAATAATAAACTTTTTAGTAGGAAACAGAATATCACCTTTGCCTTGGGGTAAGAAACATTTGTTAAATTAAACACAAAAACAATTAGCTTAAAGGAAAAAAAATGATAATTAGAATGCATTAAAATAAGAATTTCTGTTAATAAAAATCACCATCATGGGAATGTAAAAGTAAACCACAGATAATAGGAAGGAATTTGCAATACATATATTCAAAAATGACTTGCATCCAGAATAATGAAAGACTCTAAATCAATAAGAAAAAAGACAGTTTATTTAAAATGGCAAAAGAGTTGAGAAGCTACTCTATACAAAAAGAAAAAAACAAAACAAAACAGGATGCAGGAGCAAGATTGAAGAGTAAGAAGACCCTGAGCTCACCTCTCCCCCTAAACACATCAAAACTACAATTACATATAGAGCAACTCTCCCTGACAATGACCTGATTAGCAGAGGACTTTCTACAACCCAAGCTGTAACAAAAGAACCCTGTGGAGTCAGGTAGGAGGGGAGGAGAATTTAGTCAGGACCCACACACCTAGCTGGTGACCCAGAAGAGGATGGGGATATAACAGGCTTGGGGATCCTCCCTAAGGAACAAGGGGTTCAGACCCCATATCAGGAACTCCAGCCCTATTGTTCAGAACCAGGGAGACAAGCTCCCTTAGCAATTTTGAAAACCAGTGGGGCTTACCAGAGGGCTGTAAGAAACTGAAAATCCATTCCTGAAGAGCACACACACAGATCTGCTTGCTTCCAATCCCAGTGCAGAGGCAGCAGATTGAAAACTGCCTAGTGTTCTGGCTGTCCTGCCAGGACAGCCCCAGCATACCCCCCAGCCCACACTGGGCTCCAGCTCCAGTCCCTCCAGCTCCAGGCCCTCCTGCTCCAACACTGCTTCCTGCTAAGATGAAGACTGCCATTGCCATTGCACCCACATGTCCACTGAGGAAGGAATGCAGCCAGGTCTGTAGTGCAATTCCAAGCCCTTGGGCCCTGGCTACACCCCCCAATATGGTGGCTACCACCATTGAGCCTAGGAGAAGCCCCAGCGTGCATCTGGCTCAGGCTCTAGCCCCTTCAACTCCAGCCCTACCTCCCACCAAGGAGGCAGCTGCCAGTGCACCCCAGGAAAATGTGTGGCCCAGGCTCACTTCAAATCTAAATCTCCCATCAAAACCACTGGACACACTCAGACAATATAGGGATGCTGCAACACAAGGACATGCCTTCAAGAGTGGGATAGGTAATTGTTTTGCCTAATTTCATAAAGACAAACAGAGAAGGTCAAAGAAAATGAGAAGAATATGTTTCAAAGAAGAGAAAAAGATGAAAACCCAGAAAAAAAAGAAAAACCCTAATGAAAAAAGATAGATGACTTACTGATAGAGAATTTAAAGCAATAGTAATAAAAATGCTAACTGAGCTGGGGAAAAAAATAGAGAAACACAGTAGAACTTTAACAAAAAAAATCTAGAAAATATAAAAAAGAACCACTCAGACCTGAATACAGTAACTGAAATGAAAAATACACTAGAAGGAATTAACAGGAGATTAAGTGATATAGAAGAATGCATAAGCGACCTGGAAGATACAATAGTCAAAATCATCCAATGAGAATAACAAAAAAAAATTTTTAAATGAGGATACATTAAGGGACTCTGATACAACATCAAGCATATTTATGTTTGCATTATAGGGGCCCCAGAAGGATAAGGTAGAGAGAAATGGGCAGAAAATGTATTTGATAAAACTAAAACTTCCTTAACCTGAAGAAGGAAACAAATATTCAGGTCCTGGAAGCACAGAGATTCACAAACAAAGTGAACCAAAGGAGACCCATACCAAGACATATCATAATTAAAATGGCAAAAGTTTCAGAGAGAATTTTAAAGGCAGCAAGAGAAAAACAAAAAGTCCCATACAAGGGAACCTCCATAAGGCTATCCAGCTTATTTTTCACCAAAAACTTTGCAGGGCAGAAGGGAGCAGCATGATATATTTTAAATGCTGAAAGTAAGAAACCTAAAACCTAGAATACTCTAATCCAGCAAGGTTATCATTCAGAATTCAAGGACAGATACCTAGACAAGCAAAAATTGAGTTCATCACCACTAAACCTACCTTACAAGAAGTGTTAAAGGGTCTTCTTTAAGGGAAAAAGAAAAGGCTAAAACAAGAAATAAGAAAATACAAGAAGAGAAAAATCTCACTGGTAAAGGCACATATTAGTAAAGGCAGTGGAACAACCACTTAAATAAGCTAGTACAAAGGATAAAAGGCAAAAATTATGAATCAATGATAATACAATAAAAAGTAAGGAATATATGAGAAGATGTAAAATGTGACATCAAAACTGCAGAACATAGAGTAAGAGGAGTAAAAAATGTATATCTTTCAGAATGTGTTTGAATTTAAATGACTATATGTTTAAAATGAGTAGATATATTTATAGGTCAAAAATATATGAACTTCTCGGTAACTGCCAATCAAAAACCTACAGTGAACAGTTGCACAGGAAACAAAGACAAAGAGAGGAACTCAAACATAACACTAAATAAAGTCATCAACTTAAAGGGAAGAGGCTAAAAGAGAAGAAAAGAACAAGGAAGAACTACAAAAACAACCAGAAAACAAGCAACAAAATGGCAATACATACATACCTATCAACAATCAATTTAAATGTCAATGGAATAAATGCTCCAAACAAAAGCCACAGTGTGGCAGATAGGATTAAAAAAAAATACACACAAGATGCATCTGTATGCTGCCTAAAATAGACTCACGTCAGAGCTAAAGACACACACAGACTGAAAGTGAGGGGATGGAAAAAGCTATCCATGCAAATGGAAATGAAAATAAACCTGGGGTAGCAATACTCATATCAAAGTAGACTTTAAAACAAAGTCTGTAATAAAAGACAAAAAAAGAGCATTATATAATGAAAAAGGATCAGTCCAACAAGAGGATATAACTTTTGTAAACATATGTGCATCTAATATAGGAGGAACTAAATTTATAAAATAAATATTAATTGACATAAAGGAAGAAATTGAAAGTAATACAATAATAGTAGAAGACTATAACACCCCACTTACATCAATGGATAGATCATACAGAAAGAAAATATGTAAGGAAACAGTGGCCTTAAATGACACATTAGACAAGATAGACCTAATAGATATCTACACTACATTCCATCAAAAAAAAAAAGCAGAATACACATTCTTTTAAAGTGCACATGGAACTTTCTCCATGATAGATCACAATCTAGGCAACAAAACAAATCTCAGTAAATTTAAGAACATTGTAATTATATCAACCATCTTTTCTGACCACAATGGTATGAAACTAGAAATCAACTGTAGGAAAAAAAAAAAAAGGGAAAAAACCCCCGCAAACAACATGAAGACTAAACAACTTACTACAAAAATCCAGCGGGTCAATGAAGAAATCAAAGAGGAAATCATAAAATACCTTGAGATAAGTGAAAATAAAAACACAACTTTCCAAAATCCATGGGACACAGCATAAACAGTTCTTTGAGGGAAGTTTATTGCAATACAGACCTAACTCGAGAAACAAGAAAAATCGTAAATAAAAATACAGACCTAACTCGAGGAACAAGAAAAATCGCAAATGAAAATACAGACCTAACTCAAGAAACAAGAAAAATCTCAAATAAATAACCTAACTTTCCACATGAAGAAATAAGAAAAAGAACGAACAAAGCCCTAAGTCACCAGAAGAAAGGAAATAATAAAGATCAGAACAGAAGTAAATAAAATGGAGACCAAAAAATAGAAAAAAATAAATGAAACTAAGATTTGGCTTTTTGAAAAAATAAGAAAATTGATAAACCTTCAGCCAGACTCATTAAGAAATAAAGAGGCCCAAATAAGCAAAATTATAAATGAAAGAGGAAAAGTTACAACCAATATCTCAGAAATAAAAACAATCACAAGAAACATTTATAAAGCAGCAGATGAAACAACATAGAAGAAATGAATATTCCTAGAAACATACAATCTTCCAAGATTGAATTTGGAAGAAACAGATAATCTGATCAGACCAATTACTTGTATTGAAATGGAATCAGTAATCAAAAAACTCCTCCAAAACAAAAGTCCAAGAGTAGACATCTTCACAGGGGAATTCTACCAAACATTTAAAGAAGAGTAATACCTATACTTCTCAAACTATTTCAAAAAAATGAAGAGAACACTCCCAAGCTCATTTTACAGGACCAGCATTACCCTGATACCAAAACAAGAAAAAGACACTACAAAAAAGAATATTACAGAATATCCCTGATAATTATTATCTTCAGCAAAATATTATCAAACTAAATTCAACAATACATTAAAAGAATCATACAACATGACCAAGTGGGTTTTATTCCAGGGATATAAAGATGGTTTAATATCCACAAACCAATCAATATGGAACACCACATCAATGAAATAAAGGATAAAAATCACATGATCATCTCAACAGACACAGAGAAAACATTTGACAAAATTCAACATCCACTTACGAAAAAACTCTCAGCAAAGTGGGTATATAGAGACTATAGCTCAACATAATAAAGGCTATTTATGACAAACCCACAGCTAACATCATACTCAAAGGTGAAAATCTGAAAGCTTTTCTCCTCTATGATCAGGAGCAAGACAAGGATGCCCACTCTCACCAATCTATTTAACATAGTATTGGAAGTCCTAGCTATAGCAATTAGACAAGAAAAAAAAAAGGCATCCAACTGGGAAGGAAAGAATTAAAATTGTCACTGTTTGCAGATGACATGATACTATATATAGATAACCCAAAGATTCAACCAAAAAACTATTAGAACTAATAAGTAAATTCAGTAAAGTTGCAGGATACAAGATTAATATACAGAAATCTCTTCCATTTCTATATACTAATAATGAACTATCAGAAAAAGAAAGCAGAAAAAATCCCATTTACAATAGCATCAAAAAGAATAAATTACCTAGGAATAAACTTAACCAAAGAGGTGAAAGAACTGTACTCTGAAAACTGTAAGACATGATGAAGAAAGTTGAAGCCCATAAAATAATAGGAAAGATATCCCATTTTTTGGATTGGAAGAAATAATATCATTAAAATGTCCATATTACCCTAAGCAATCTATAGATTCAAGGCAATCCCTATCAAAATACTCATGACACTTTTCACAGAACTAGAACAAATAATCCTAAAATTGGTATGGAACCACAAAAGACACAGAATAGCCAAAGCAATCTTGAGAAAAACAACAAAGCTGGGGGTATCACATTCCCTGACTTCAGACTATACAACAAAGCTACAATAATCAAAGTAGTATGGTACTGGCACAGAGACAGACACATAGACCAATGGAACAGAATAGAGAGCCCAGAAATATACCCACTCACCTATGGTTAATTAATCTACAATCAAGGAGGCAAGAAGATACAATGGGAAAACAATCATCTCTTCAATAATTGGTGCTGGGAAAACTGGACAGCTCCATGCAAAAGAATGAAACTAGATCATTTTCTCACACCATATACAAAAATAAACTCAAAATAGATTTAAGACCTAAATGTAAGACTTGAAACCATAAAACTCCTAGAAGAAAACATAGGCAGTACACTCTTTGACACTGGTATTAGCAATATTTTTTTGGATCTTTCTCCTCAGGCATGCGAAACAATAGCAAAAATAAACAAATGGGACCTAATCAAACTTAAACTTTTGCAAAGCAAAGGAATTCATAAACACAAAAAAAGGCAACCTACTGAATGAGAGAAGATATATGTAAATGATGTCTGATAAGGGGTTAATGTCCAATACATAAAGAAATCATACAACTCAATATCAAAAAACAACCCAATTAAAAAATAGAGGACCTGAATAGGCATTTTTGCAAAGAAGATATACAGATGGCCTACAGGAACATGAAAATATGCTCAACATCACTAATCATCAGAGAAATGCAAATCAAAACCACAATGAGATATCACCTCAATCGTGTCAGAATGACTATTGTCAAAAGGACAGGAAATAACAAGTGCTGATGAAGTTGTGCAGAAAAGGAAACCCTAGCACACTGCTGGTTGGACTGTAAACTGATAGAGCCACATGGAAAATAGTATGGAGGTTCCTCAATAAACTACAAGTAGAACTAAAACATGATACAGCAATTCCACTCCTTGGTATATATATATAAATAAAACAAAAACACTAACTCAACAAAATATGCATTCCAATGTTCATAGCAGTATTATTTATTTTTTAAAAATTTTTATTGGAGTATAGTTGCTTTACAATACTGTGTTAGTTTCTGCTGTGGTAACATATTTAGGTCACCACAGAGCATTGAGTACAGTTCCCTGTGCTATACAGTATGTTCTCACAGTATTATTTATAATAGCCAAGATATGAAAGCAACCTAAGTGTCCATCAATAGATGAAAGGATAAATAAGATGTGGTATATATACACAATGGAATATTACTCAGCCATAAAAATATGAAAATTTGCCATCTGCAACATGGTTGGACCTGGAGGATATTATGCTTAGTGAAATAAGTCAGACAGAGAAAGACAAATACTGCATGTTTTTACTTACATGTGAATCTAAAAAATAAAACGAATGAACGTAACAAAACAGAAACAGATTCACAGACACAGAGAACAAACTAGTGGTTACCAGTAGAAAGAGGTGTGGGGAAAGGGGAAAGATAGGTGAAGGAGACTAAGAGGTACAAACCTAATAGCTATGAAATAAGTAACTTAGAAGTATGTAATGTACAGCACAGGGAATATAGCCAATATTTCATAATAACTTGATATGGAGTATAATCTATAAAAATATCCAATCATTATGTTGTACTCCGAAAACTAATATAATATTGTAAGTCAACTATACTTCAATAAAAGAAAAAAATAAAACATATCTGGTAAGTAAAATATGTATATATGTATATATATACACAAATATCCAGTACACATTTGAAAATGTGCTGAATTGCATTAGTCATCATAAAAGTGTGAATTAAAAACCACAGTGAGATACCACTACACAATCACTAAAAAGGCTAAAATATAAATGGCTAAGAATACCAAGATTTGGTGAAGATGTTCAGCAACTGGAATTCTCATACACCGGTGGTAAATTGGTACAAGCATTTTATAGAAATATCTTTACTAAACCTAAGCAAAAAAAAATACTCCATTGTCTAACAATCCCACACCTAGATAGATATGTATCCAAAAGAAACATATTACAATGTTCCTAGTAGATCTAATGGTAATAGCCGATAACTGAGCAAAACCCAGACACCCTTCCATAGTATTCTCCTATAATGGTATCAAAGGTTGAATTCTCTGGAGGACGATTCTGAGATGGAGCTCAGAATCAGTTCAGGATGTTTATTAAGGATCAAAACCTGTGAAAAGAAGGGAAAGGAGGTACTGATTGAACAGAGAACTGGAACTTTGATGCAGGACCAACAAAGCCCCATTCAGAAACAGGTGGGAATCTTGGTCATGAAGATTACCCATAAGAGCTGTCTAATTTGGGTTGAAATATTTGAGACTATGTAACATTTGTCACACTCAGTAACCAGATGTGGACTGTCCCAGGGAGTGCATAAGGGAGGAGATTCTCTGCAGCTGAAACAGAACCTGTAGAAGATGACAGCTGGAGACCATCTGCCATTTGCAGACAATGCTCCTGATAGCTGTGCCGCTAGTCTTCCTTGAAGGAGGATCTGAGCAGTCCATCTCAATGTCCTCAATTAATGGAATATTCTATCTCCAATGACAATGAACAAACTATTGCTGTATTAAACATGGACAAATACCTACAAACATCATCTTAGTTGAGAAAAAATGGCATAATTCTATTTATATGAAGTTCAAAAATAGGAAAAGCTAAACTTGATTTTTAAAGCCAGTATATGATTACCTAAGGGGAGTAGTTAGTGATTAGGAGGAGCCAAGGAGCTTCTTGGGTGACAGTGATGTCTAGCTATCTATTGATTGCATTGTACAAGAATGTGCTCACATTGTTAAAAGTAATTCAACACTATTCCTTATGATTTGTTCACATTTCTGTATGGATTTTACATGCTAGGAGAGGCAAATAAAAAGTGATTGATAGTTATGCCCCCAAAATGTAGCAACAACTTTCATAGAGCAGAAATAACAGGTAATGCAAGGAGAGACAGATAGAAACCCACTGATCACAGGGATTGTAAGACACTTCTCATAATTAAGTGGATAACATAACGGTAAACGTAGATGATCTAAAAAAAAAAAAAAAAACTAAATCAAAAGTATGTGGTGTATATATTAGAACCATGATGAAAATACACTTTTTCTAATGCTTATGGAACAGTAAGAACTTCCCTTATATTAGACCACACACAAAAAACACATCTTAATAGTTCCCAAAGTATCAAGGTAACGGAAACAGCACAATGAAAAAAACCCAACATAAATAACATTTCAGAAATGAAAAGGCCCTTACGCCAGTAGGTAAAAAATGACCTGTTAAAAGGGAAATACAAAGCAAATTTGGAGATTTTCTTGAAAATAAAATGAAAGTAAATGTACCAAAATTTATGGGCTACAGCATGAAATGCAGGTAAAAAGTTCCCAACTCTTTTACACATACACCAAGCCTTATCAAAACTTGGTGAATTTTGGAGATTAATCCTTGGTCAGTTGCTTAATTTGTAAATATTTTCTCCCATTCTAAGGGTTGTCTTTTCATCTTGTTTATGGTTTCCTTTGCCATGCAAAAGCGTTCAAGTTTCATTAGCTCTCATCTGTTTACTTTTGTTTTATTTTCAAAAATAAATTACTCTAGGAGGTGGCTCAAAAAAGATCTTGCTGTGATTTATGTCAGAGTGTTCTTTCTATGTTTTCCTCTAAGAGTTTTATGCAACTCAATACCAAAAAAACAAACAACCCAATCAGAAAATGGGTGGAAGACCTATAAATAGACATTTCTACAAAGAAGACATACAGATGGCCAAGAGGCACATGAAAAGATGCTCAACATCACTAAATTATTAGAGAAATGTAAATCAAAACTACAGTGAGGTATCACCTCACACTGGTCAGAATGGCCATCATCAAAAAATCTACAAACAGTAAATGCTGGAGAGGGTGTGTTGAAAAGGAACCCTCTTGCACTGTTGGTGGGAATGTAAATTGATACAGCCACTATGGAGAACAGTATGGAGGTTCCTTAAAAAACTAAAAATAGAATTACCATATGACCCAGCAATCCCACTACTGGGCATGTACCCTGAGAAAACCATAATTCAAAAAGACAATGCACCCCAATGTTCATTGCAGCACTATTTACAATAGCCAGGTCATGGAAGCAACCTGAATGCCCATCGACAGATGAATGGATAAAGAAGATGTGGTACATATATACAATGGAATATTACTCAGCCATAAAAAGGAACAATACTGGGTCATCTGTAGAGATGTGGATGGACCTAGAGACTGTCATACAGAGTGAAGTAAGTCAGAAAAAGAAAAACAAATATCATATATGAACTCATGTTAGTGGAATCTAGAAAAACGGTACAAATGAACCTGTTTGCAAGGCAAAAATAGAGACACAGACATAGAGAACAAATGTATGGACACCAAGGGGGGAAAAAGGGGGGTGGGATGAATTGGGAGACTGGAATTGACATATATACACTAATATGTATAAAATAGATAACTAATGAGAACCTGCTGTATAGCACGGGGAACTCTACTCAATGCTCTGTGGTGACCTAAATGGGAAGGAAATCCAAAAAAGAGGGATATATGTAAACATATAGCTGATTCACTTCACTGTACAGCAGAAACTAACACAACATTGTAAAAAAAACTATACCCCAATTTAAAAAAAAAAAAAACTTGGTGAATTGAGTCATACTAGTATTTTTTCTTCTTAGAATATTCTTTCTTCAATTTCTCCCTATTAGAATCCTATCCTGCATTTCAGATCCATCTCAAATTAACACTTTAATTGAACACGTCTCTTTGTGCTCTAAAACCAAATATAAGCTTACCTTGTTTAATAAAGATATAAATGAATTAATTTACATTCTGTTTGATTTCAAAGGTTTAAGTAGGCACAAGTATGTATTTGTACATCTTTAGGGATGTTTTATTTTCTATTGTTTCTTGCATTTTGTTTATTTGCCAATTTTTATAAATCCCCCAATTTAACCCAGGAGGTAGGCCAAATTTTATACATCTATAAATATATTGACAACTTTGCTTTGGCTTTGTTAATAGATAGTACTTGATAAATATTCTAAAAGAAATCAAAATTGTTGAAAAGTTACTAGTCCATTTTATTCATCCAGTCTTTATTTTCTTCATCAAGTATATTTCTTAAGTTTTAATATAAAATACACAATTGCAAGTATGGTTTCAGCATTTGTATATGATACAAACTTCTATAGACTCAAATGCAGTGGCATACAACTACACACATTCTAACTCAAGTGAAATTTTTCAATTTTGAATCAGTATTTCTTAATCATTTTTGAAGAGATTAATATTTTGGATGGAAGAAACTGACATCTTTTTCCCAGTATCTCTATATGAACAATATCACTGGTAGCAATTAAGGGTGCCTAATGTGTGATGAGCATATTTTAGTTCACTCATGACTTTCTTTCTTGCTTCTTTTATCTCTTAATAATAGACCGATAACTTTTAATGTTATACCCCATTCCTTTTTATAGTAGAAGCTCAGGTCAGTTCAGGTTGAATTTTCCCAAGTGCTTTGATAATTATAAGAACGTTTCTGGTGTGTATGTGAAAACTACTGGTATAGAATCTAATATGTCACTATGCCAAAGAATAAATGGTGGCAGCATTCCAGAAAGGATTGACTACATTGAATAGCTGTTAATAAGGTTGTTACTCAGGGGTGATTATTCTCTGTCATTTTCCTTCTCTGTGCTAGCAACTCCAAAAACAGTTTCTCAAATGAATTATTGAATCAGCCAAGATAAAATAATATAAATGAACATACAAAAATGTCTATTAAGTGATACAATCCTAAAGACTTTTACAGACTCACTTATTATGTAAAATAATTTTAGATAGCCAAAGAACACAGAAACAATAAGATGAATAAGTACCACCCTGTAACACAAGAATTATAAAAATATTAGTTATATATAAACATGGTCTTAGTAAAGGTACAGTGTAACTATCTGGTTTAGACTGTGAATGTAGAGGAAGCCAAAAAAAAAAAAAAGTAGCTATTTCATGTCACCAAGTATACAGTCATTTTTACAATGAAGGGAGCTGATGTTCTTATTTCACAAAAATTAGTCACTTGATTCACAACTTAGACATTTATAAGGAAAAAATTGTATTGTGATACTAGTTTTGATAGATGCTTCCCACAACCAAGTGGGAAAATTATACTAATGTGCTTTCTTCTTTAAAAATTCTTGCATACCCTCTTTGTTTTCCATGACAAATATATACTAGAGACAAAAAGTGCTAAACTTTCAGGTAAGAAAATGTCACTGAGAGAAAAATAAAGATGTTAAGGTCATTAAGTTAAAGAAATGATTTTAGATACTTCTTTGTCTTTTTTATCATCAATATGGATACAAATTGTCTCCTTCATAAAACCTGAATTTTTCAAGTATCAGCTATTAGTTTTTTTAATCATTTACTCAGAAATATGCCAATGTGCTATATATATTTAAAAATCATTTTTAGCCTCAAAATGATTAGTTAGGTATCACTTACTATTAAGAAGTATGGGCTTTATTGTTCCATGCTTCTGTGTTTTAGTTACTTCCTTGACCTGCTGTTTTGTCTTGGAAAATTTAGTTTACTGCTTTGAGCTTCAGTTTTCTCATATATAAAATGGTCAAAAACAGCTACTTTATAGCGTTAGTCTAAGAATTAAGATAATAAATAAACAGGGTCTTGCAGAAGTCTGGCTAATATAACTGCACAATAAACAGACACCATTACTATATAGCATAATATCATTAGCTCTACTGTTATTATAAAATATTGCATCTGTCATACTATCTCCTTTAGATTTTTCTGAAATTTTCCTTCAGCAAACCCTATGGTTATTTTCTATGAACACCAGGGTGCTGGGGTTATAACCTGCAACAACAAGAATCTAGAAAGATACAGCCTTCACTCCACACATGAGGGATAAACTTGCTCTCTTCTTTACAATGGTAAAATAAGTGGTCTTTGAAGTTTGTGAAATTAGTAGTTATTCCAAAGTTTACTTAGTAGAAAGCAATAAACTCTCAGTTAAAAAAACTTCAAATTATAGATTACAGTGACATAAAACAGCAAAGCACAAAAGGTGTGTTTAGCAAATATTTAATAAACAAAGAATAAATGGAGTGAGTGGCCTGAAATATATTACTTTAATTCCTCTTCCTTCATGCTTCACTGGACCATAAAGTCCTCCACTTTCTAGTGACTAATATAATTAATTTACTAATTGCTCATAGAGAGTTCTTCCCTTGGAAGCTCTAAGAGACAGGTCTTCATGCCTATTTGGTATTTCCTGTCTTGCTTTCTCCTTAAAGAAATTCTGCCCCTTTGGTGACATAAACAGTTAATGAGATTATTATGGTCTATTGTTTATTCATCAAAGCATTCATGCTTTTATCATAAAAACAAAAATCTTGCTATCAGAAAAGTATTAAAAACATTAAATTGTGACATATGAAAATTTGCTCAATTAGTGCTACAACCTTATATAAATCACTTAATTGTTCCTGTATAGGATATTTATGTTTAAACTGACAAGATGTTACTAGAGATCGATAATGAAATATTCAAGTATTTAGAGAAGTTTAAGGAAATTATCTAGATATGGCAGTATAGCAAATGACATAATGAAATGAAAATAAGTGTTACGTGAATGTTTATTTTTGCCATTGGTTGCATACAAACAATTGCCATACATACAACAAACCATTTTCTCATTCTCTTCTATTCTCTTTTCCACTATCACTCAGATCACCTTCCTTAATCTCTGCTCCCCCAAAAGCAGAAGCCAAGGTAAGGATCAAAGTGCAAGCAGTTTTTCTGAGAGATGCAGAAACAATCTCAGAGCAGTAGAGAGGCGAGATGGGAAAGGGTAGGAAGCCAGCACCCACAGAGATCAACCAGAGTTTAACCACATGGAGAGATTATGAGAAAGGATGTAAACACAAGTCTTGGTTTTTTGTACCCTAGGAGTCAAGGGAGAGGGAAGTGGGGTGTACATATACTGACCCCTGATCCTCTTGGAGATTATGCTACACCTGGGGAGTGTAATTCCCTGGCATGTCAGTGTGACCCCGGATGGAGAGAGGGTTTCAAATAAAGCCCTCAAACACCAAGATGCATATCTTGCAATCAAAGTATGGAGCCTACTGGAGTAGGCTGTTACGGTAAGGTATAAATATTTTGGGCAGGGAACTTACAGCTCTGTACACCGACTTCATAACAGGTGCAAAAGATATGTTACTCTGCAACTGTCACAAAATTATCTAAGAGAGACAGAGACAGAGGAGAGAGAATTCAAGTGAGCTTTTTTCCTCTCCTATGACTGTCATTTTCCTATTTTATAAGGATGACATAAATAAAATTATAAAAAAAATCAGTAACTTTTCGTATACCCATATTTATTGTAAGTAGATATACAAGTAGATACCCACCTAAATATTGCAGAACTCAAGAATTGTAAAAAAGAAGACGGTTGGTTTGGAGAGAAAATGGTGGGATTCTTATTAATTTCAGAATTATTTAAACTCAGTTTTATTTTCATGTTTTTTTTAATCGTATGCAAGTGAATGAAAAAATTTTTCACATACAAGCTATTTTCATACACAAGCAGTTTACACAGACAGACTTCAGAGTTATAGAGAAAAGGCTCACATTCCTTTCAGTGACAACATCCATTATACACTCCAGTGGAAGAATTTGTGTTTTCTGTTTATATATTCAGATAATAATAACAGATTATTTCCTAACAATGATTTTTTTAATCTCTTTCTCTTCTTTATCATTGCGGAATTTTTAATAAGAATAAGTAGATCTGAGTTTTGACCAACAGAAGTGGAGAGCAAGTGCACGGACAGATATGTCTATAGTCTCCAACAGTCTTCCCAGCCAGAACAATTACTCAGGTTAATGAGGTATCCAAGCTCATGAGTGTCTGATGTGCGGCATTTGATACCCATCAATTTAATTCCTAGACTCATCAACTTTTAGTGGGAGATTAAACTATGGCTAAAGTAGGAGTAAATGCTCATAGACTCTAAAATTTATCACGATATTAATAATAGCAGATCGCAAATGATCAAATCCACAAACAACTCTTTTACGTCACTTATATTTTATCATAAATATATAAGCAAGCTTAAAAACAAAACCAAATGATATAATTTTTTTAAAAAAAGACAGTATTTTCTGTTGTTCATAAGCATTCCTATTTCTAGTCATTTATATTCATATACCTGTGTCTACCATGATGTATATTGCCCTCTTTACTCATGTTCAAATAGTGATGACCCCAAAATATGACAATATACACAATCATTTTATAGATAAACTTTTTTCATTTTAGAGTGGTTTTGGATTTACAGAAAATGTGTAAAGACTGACAGAGGGTTTCAGTTTACCCCATAGCCAGCCTGCCCTATCATTAACATCCTACATTATTATGGGACATTTATCACAAGTAATGAACCAACGTTGATATATTCTTATTAACTAAACACCATACTTCATCTCGATTCCCTTAGTTTTTCCTTAATGTCCTTTTTCTGCCCCAGGACCCAATCCATGTTACTCTATAACATTTAGATGTCATATGTCCTTGGTCTCCTCTTTACTGAGGGAGTTTCTCAAAATTTCCTTGCATTTGGTGACTAAGACTTTTGATAAGACTGCTAAGATATTTAGTCTTAGTCTAAGACTAAGACTGCTCAGATATTTTGTAGAATGTTCTTCAGTTGGGTTTGTCTGATGTTTGTCTGATGGTTAGAAAAAAGTAAATTTTTAGGTTTTGGGGAGGAAGATGACAGAGGTAAAGTACCATTGTCATCCTATCAGATGAAGGGTACATATTTCAACATGATTTAACACTGATGATGTTAACCTGATCACTTAGCTGAGACAGTGTTTATCAGGTTTCTCCACTCTAAAGATTTTGGTTTTGTTTTCTCCTTTCCATACACTGCTCTTCGGAAGCAAATCACTAAGCTCCACTGACACATGAGGGATGGAGTATTAAATTCCACCTCCTTGAGGGATGGGTACCTATATAACTCATTTGGAATTCTTCTGCGCTTGAGATTGTCATCTCCTCCATTTATTTAACTATTCAATCAGCTATTTATATCAACAGAAACTCATGAATATTTATTTTCTACTTTGGGTTATAATCCAATAGTATGTTATGTATTTTGTTGCAGCTTTGGCAATATGTTATGTATTTTGGGAGCTCCTCCAGGTTAGTCCTTTTAACATACCTCCATCATTTTGTTTTTTTGAGCACTTCTTCAATCATATCTTAAATATTCAATTATGATCAATAGGTAGGGAGAAAAGCAACTAACCAAACAAGTCTTGACACCAGACAGGTTTAACTAAGCAGAAGCTCCTATTCCCTAAACATTGCAGTTAAATTTGTGCTTCATTTCTGTTTGTGTATAGTACATGCAGATCTTGATATTTGAAAGTATTGAGACCTGTTGTACTAAGGTATGTTTTACTCTGTCTTTTGACGTTACGTTATGTCAGAAATAATTTAGATTTTATTTACACTGAACATGAACTTTAATTGATCTCTGAATATAACCATGTACATTTATGATATTTACTATGTATTTTTCAATGCTTATTAACTATGGATTATTTTAAAAATCATTGGTCCAACAAGATATATGAGATATTTAAAAAGAGCATTTCCCCGATAAAGATTTTTGTTTTCAAGATACAATTTAATAAACTACCTTTACCAGATCTACAAATCATACATTGAATATATTTTTAAATGATTGATAAAGCAAATAATTCTGTTAAAAAAATGGTCAAACTGTACAGGTTAAGCTGATTTCCCATGAATATTATGCTCACAATCCACCCTACTCTGTAAAGATAACCACCGTTACCAGTTTACTGTCCTCTTTCTCAATTGTTCAATATAGTTACAAACTTATTTAAGAATCTAAGGAAAAACATAGTATTGTTTCTATTTTCATGTTAAATACCTTCCCTGTAACTCATTATTCCCACCCGTGAATTAGGTCTAACAGTATTTATGCCTTACAGGATTTTGGGAGGACTATTCCTGTTAAAATGATTCATTCTTAGGTCAACATCTGGCATACAGAAGCATATAGAAGTTTTTGAAATATACTGAGAATATTTTTATAAATACACATAAAACATCTTTTAATAGTTTTCAACCATTGCATTGGATTCCATAGAATATGTGTCTGTATATTTTATTCAAATAATAACTTATGGATGAATTTTTACATTTGTTTCAATTTTTGTTTACTATTTCAAATCACTCTGTCACCATCATTCTTGTGAAAGTTGCTTTGAACGTATATGTAAGTGTAGAAATGCAAGTATGTGGTATTTTAATAGGTATTGTTAAATAGCCCTCCAACATGCCTACAACTATCTATACTCCAACATTTATATCAAATGCTACCGACATTGGATATACTCGAACTTTCAATTTTTTGTCATGCTGATTTGTAAATAAGGGCATTTCTTAATGTTAGTTGTAACTTCCTTGATTACCAGCAAAACTAAACACGTTTTCATCTATTACTAAAGACTAGAATGTCTTATTCAGTAAAGTGTCAGTTCTTATTCTTTACTTCATTTTCTATTCAAATATTTGTCTTTTTCTTTCTGACTTTTTATAAATATTTTAAATATTTCCTATAAATCTCTTTGTTTTTTAACTTTTTAAGTGATATTTCTTTTTGGGTCAGAAGTTTAAAATCCATCAATGTAATCCATCTTTTACATTTTCTTTGCATTTCATATTGTGTCTAAGACTTATTTTCCAATATTTTCTTCTAATAAAGTATTTTTGTCTATTTTTCCTTAAATTCAACAGAAATTTATTTTGGTGAACAGCATTTTATGGATTTATGTTTGTTATTTTTCAAATAGTCAATTATCACAAAACGATTTATTGACCTGTTCATTCTTTCTTTAATGTCTCAAAATGCCACTGTTATAACTAATTCTCAAACTAAACTTTTCCGGAGTGCACTATTTTATTTTACAATGTTTTTTCAAAATTACCTTGGCAATCTCCTATTTTTTCCTTTTGTATGAGTTTTACAGTCAGTTCTTCAGGTTACATGAAAACACTGTGCCAATTTCTTTAATATACTGTACCATATTTACAGATGAATTAAGGTATACATTACAATGCTGATCATTTCTACACAGAAACATATGTTCCTTTATTTAATCATCTCTTCATTTCGGCAGTTTTATATTTCTCTTTATATGGGTATTGCACATTCTTATTAGTTCTGTTCCAATTTATTTTATAATATTGCTATTTCAGATGACAACTTCTTTCTCTTATATTTTGGAATAGTTTCTGTTGATGCATAATAAACCTATTAACTTTTATGTTACTACTGTATCTGCTCATATCATTAAATTCTCTTGTTTTGTTTCTCAATTGATTTTGCTGCATTTTCTATATGGATTATATTTTCTACAAATAATGAAAGATTTGTCTCTTCTTTTCCTGTGTTTATACTTTTATTTCTCTTCCACAGTATTTATTTTACTAGAAGTCTATGGGCTTTCCTACTGAATAGTATTAATGAGGGCAGTCACCTTGCTTGTGCTGCTTAATTCGAATTGCTTTTATTATTTTTCTTTTCACTAAGTGTGAGTTTTGCGGAAAATCTCACTCTTTACTCTTTCTCAAGCAAACACACACACTCACATCAGAAATGGATGATGAATTTTCAAAAATATATTTGGAGCTTCAATTGAGATTACTATATTTTTGCTTTAATATATTTATAAATAGTTTCCCTTTGACATTATTTTTAATGTTGAATTATTTTGTTACTGCAGTGCATGAATGAGAAACTTACTTGGCTATACTCTGTTATTGTTTTAATGCACTAATATACTTTTAATAATATTTTATTTAAGATGTACACCTCCACATGAATGTATGAGATTGACTTACGGGTTTTGGATTTATTTTGTTGTTTGCTTGCTTGATTAAAGTTAACTTGTGTGTTTTCCTCTATTCTTGTATTTTTTATGCTGCCCTTAACTACTTTTGATAGTGGGAATATTAGCATCATAAAATAAATTGAATAGCTTCTTTTCCTCTTTTGTGATCTGCAATATTTTAAGCAATTTGGAAATTATCTGTTCCCAATATTTAGACTCTAAGCATTTTTCAAACCATGTTGGCTTGGTGTCTAATGTAAACATAAATCTGTGACTTCCTTCTTATATTATTATGGATTCTCCAACTGGGGGAGTGGCAAATGTTTAGAATTTCTATAAACGTAGTATATTATCCATTGGATCTAAAATAAAAATATATTAGCGCTAAGACTTAAACAGTAATAGCTTTTATTTTTTCAGCTTGAAACTCTCATTATTAAACCCACTGTGTGGGTTTTCAAACCTGAATCCAGCCAAAGCTGGGTATAGGAGAGGAGAGATGAGATAGAAAAGCTTTAATTTGGTGAAATTAGAATTTTTAACACCTTTAAATTATGACTATGCATTAATACCTGAGAAGTTCTAAATATAATCTATGGCATCTGCGATCACTTATATTTAGTGTAGGGGCAGGAAAGAGTGATCCAACAAAGCCAATTTGAAAAAGTGTAAATAAAAATAAATAATAAAGTTGCTTTCTGTTCACTCCTAACAGACTCCAGCTTGCTCTATAAAACCCATTCCATCAGCAAGCAGTTATACTAAAATCTTTAAGATCCAGCTCCTACCACAGTAAAGAAAAGTTTTATATCTTAATGTGAAGTTCATTTTATCTCCCCATTGCCTAGCCCATCCCTATTCCAGAAGAACACTATTGCTTTACCATCACATCACTATTAAATTATTTTCTAAAATGAAGGAATCTTTCAAAATTAATTCAAACCTCCATCTCTAATGAAACAGATAGTTATTTTTGATTGACACTTGAAGTCTAAAAATGGCTGCTGTTCTCACCCTGAGCTCAATTCTATTTTTCAACAATTCAGAAAATGCAACCACTCTACAGTTATAGTCCCAGTACCTAGAGCTACGTCCTGCTATTTAATAAGTACTCAGTAATATTTGACATATGTATTTGAAAAACACACATAAGGACAGACACACATTCACACACAGGAGAAGACAGCAATCCCTTTTAATCTTTTCAGATCTGATATGCTGTTGTGTCCTAAGTCATTTTCTTACCCTTATGCAGCCAGTATGGAAGCAGAGAACTCCCGAGTGAGCTATCTTGATTTTATTATCCATTCATTCTCAGAGAAGTATGATAAAGATCTGCTTCCTACTTATTCTCTTTGTTATGTTGATGTGCAAACATAAATTTAGCTAAAAATTAAAAAAAAAACAAACAGGTTCTGCAGAGGTATTGAAGCATGATTTTGAGTATTAGAGATAGGACTTTAAAACATCATTTATCCCCTTTAAGAACCTAACACCTCTTTGCCAATGAGAACATGAAGCAATCAGGGAAACTTATCAATTGGATAAAGGCTTGTGGCTTGTTTTTACGTCTTTTCTAGAGTTCTACTACCAGGAATAAAAAACCCAATGTGCTACAATATATTCTAATTTTACTTTTTTGCACTGATTCTTTAGACTTGACACGATATTTGACAGCTGTATGGTCCTAAGAGCAAGGATGGCTGCTTCAGCATTTTAGCACATTGAATACTTTATATTGTAGTGTTTCTACAGAATGAAAAGTAGAAACACCCTCAGTTTTTTATACCCCTGTTGCCAGGCTTTGTCTATGTTGTTAATGAAACCAATGAAATTCTGATGAAAGCAGTAATCTGTAAAGGAATGTCTGGCGTCAGGTAAGAACACTAATATAGAACCAAACTGTGAGGCACATGAATTCCATAGAAAGGATTTGAGAATGTTGAGCAACACAATCCTGATTCCATCACCACCACCCTTATGTGGGGAAAATGAATTGTCACTGAATTTACAGGGAAATAATTTTAGCAACTCTCTCTACCTACTCTCAGAAGTTATGCCTCCATCATCCAGCTCAGAATGGGGCATAAATGATATTAACATGGAAAAAAACACCTGAACTGACTCTCAGTTGTCTTGAGCTTCAAAGGGAAACACGACTCCAAATAGAAGCAAGCAAGCGATCTGAGGTGGTCAAAGATGTAAAAGAAAAGTTTTCTCAAAAAAACTTGGCTTCCTTTTGATTCTTGTATAATAAAAAAAAAAAATAGAACATGCCTACCAAGGGTGAATTTCCAAATGCATGCTTAAAATATAAAAAGTCAAAATAAGGGAGTTTAATTAGGTGTAGCGTTCAGGGGATTTCTTCTTTACCTTAAAAAAAATGTAATGAAAATCCCTAAGAAATATGTTGTCAATATCCAGCAGATGACTTATACGCAGAAAAGGAATATTATTACACAAAACATGTCCTTGGAGTAAATTTTTTATGAAGAGTTCTATATCCTCCAATCTGTCCCATGTGGTAAACTATCTTTTATGTCAATGCTAACATTACCAACTTTATCATAGCCTAAAATGAAGTACAGAGGCATAAAAGGACAAATTACGTACTATCAATTGCTTCAACCGTATTTTAAAAAATCACAGGACATTGTCCTTTTCTGGGAATATAAAACAAGATTTTAAAAATTCGTTAAAATAAAGCTAGAACTAATATGACATTTAAAGCCATGACACTCTAACGTTATGAAGCCTGGTGACCTCAATCTCTCTCTCTCCCCTCTTCCTCTCTCTTTCTCCCCTACACAAACTTTATTAATGGACTAAATTAAGAGATTAACAATGGTCTCCTAATACAGTAAGAGATGAGCTTAAAGTTGCTTGTTTTTTTAAAAAATTTTTTATTTTGCTCAACTACTTAAAGTACTTTTAAGGATTTGCAATCTTTCCAAATGTAATGATAATTCAGCTTCTAAAAGCTCTTCATCAGACCTATGGATTCAAGGATGTGGATGTATGAATAGAGTCCAAGTTCACTGAATGCTAATCTCATCCCTGTTGGTGATTTATGGTATGGAACTGGGCAAACTGCCCAACATCTCAATTTTCTCATCTACTAAAAGGAAACAATAAAAGCACTTCTCTTGAAGGAACTGGGTGTGGTTCAACTGGTCAAATATGTTAAATATTAGGTAAACACATTTCCATAAATCACATTCACACAAGGAAGCCTTTCCTTGTTCAGATTCAGAAATATTCAAGTGAGATTTTTCAAAGCTTGCCCTTAAAAAAAAATCAACATTTTGTTCATTCAGGATTTATCAAAGATGCATGCTTAGTAAGGCCTTAAAATGCATGCTGCTAAACCCACACGTTTATGATGAACTGATCTCTGACTGGCTGGGTGGGGAATACACCAAGAGGAAAGAATAGCCTCTTCAATAAAAGGTGTTGGGAAAACTGGATATCCACATGCAAGATAATGAAATTGAACCTTTATCTTACACAATGCACAAAAATCAGCTCAAAGTAGATTAAAGGCTTAAATGCATGATCTGAAGCTATAAAACTCCTAGCAGAAAACAATGTCAAGAAGAAGAAGCTTCTTGACCTTGGTCTTGGCAATGATTTCTTGGATATGACACCAAAGCACACAGTCAATAAAAGTAAAAATAGAAAAACAGAATTATATTAAACTAAAAAGCTTCTACACAACAAAGGAAACAGTCAACAGAATGAAAAGGTAACCAGTGGAATCTGAGACAATATTTGCAAATCATATATTTAACATAGGCTTAATTTGAAAATGTGTAAGGAACTCTTAAAACTCAATAGCAAAAAAAGCAAATAACCCAATTAAAAAATAGGCAAAGAACCTGATTAGACATTTCTCTAAAGAAGACATAAAAATGGCCAAGAAATATATGAAAAGATGCTCAATATCACTAAGCATCAAGGAAATGCAAATCAAAATCACAATGAGAAATCACCTCACCCTCTATTCGGATGGGAATTATCTAAAACACAAGAGATAACAAATGCTGTCGAGGATGTGGAGAAAAAGGAATCCTTGTATACTGTTGGCATGAATGTAAATTGGTACAGCATTATGGAAAAGTAGCAGAGAGTAGAGGTTTGAGGGTCTTCAAAATGTTAAAAATAGAACTACTGTATGATTTATCAATCTCATTTCTGGATATTTACCCAAAAGAATTGAAATCATGATCTCAGAGATATTAACAGTCCCATGTTCATTCTACCACTATTCACAATAGCCAAGATGTGGAAAAAACCTAAATGCCCATCAATAGATGAATATATACAGAAAAGATGGTATATACATAAACAGAACATTAGCTTTAGAAAGGAAGGAGGGGCGGAGTCAAGATGGCAGTGTGGGAAGCTGAGGAATTCACGTCTCCTCATAACTAGGGCACCTGCCGGACGCTGGTGGGGTACCTCAACACCCAAGGAGGTGGGAGGAACCCCTGAGCAACCGGGTAGGATGAGAGGGGGAGTGAGGGGGAAGGAGAAGTGGAGGCCAGATAGGACCAGCAGCCCTGAAGGGTGGCTGGGAGAGGGGAGGGGTTCTGATGCTTAGAGGGACTCTCAGAGGATCAGGGAGGAGTGCACCTAGTGTTTCCCCTGCCCAATCAGGCCCCGGGAAGCCTGCTGGGCTCCCGGGCCTCATCCTCCATTCTCTGGGGCCCCTCCAGGCCACGTGGGGCATAGGAGGGAGGGGGAAAGAAGAAGAGAGGCCAACAGGGAGGGACCCTCTGGGATCGGAGGATCAGTAGGAACACACCTAGTGTTTCCCCTGCCCACTTGGGCCCAGGGAGCCTGCTGGGGTCCTGGACCTGGTTCTCCACCCTCCAAGGCCAGAGGCACTCCTAGGCCCCTCCTGCTGTGTTGAGCCAAAGCCCCACCCCCCACACCCCCAGGGCCTTTTTCGGCCCCGTGGGTCCTAAGCATAGGTCCACCCACTGCCTAAACCCCGCACCCACCTAAGCCCCACCCCCCACAGCAAAGGCCTTTGCTGGCTGTTTTTTTTCTCCTCCTCTTTTTTGCTACTGTAGTTCTGTTTTACCTTCCGGTTGTTGTTTCATCTATATTTTTATTTATTTATTTTTCTAATGTATCTGTTAGTTTTTGAATCTTATTTTATTTTTTACTCTTTGTTATGGTTCTGCTCCTTTTTCTCTTTCTTTCTTTATTTTTCTTTGCCACCCCATGCAGCTTGCAGGATCTTGGTTCATGAGCCGGGGGTCAGGCCTGAGCTCTTGAGGTGGAAGCCCCAGGTCCAAACCACTAACAGAGAACCTCAGACCCTAAGAAATATTCATCGGAGTGAGGTCTCCCAGAGGTCCTCATCTCAGCACCAAGACCCAGCTCTACCCAACAGCTTACAAACTCCAGTGCTGGAAGCCTCAGGCCAAACAACCAGTAAGACAGGATCGAGAAAATACAAGAAATGTTTAACAAAGACCTAAAAGAACTAAAAAACAAAAAAAAGAGATGAACAACACAATAACTGAAATGAAAAGTACACTAGAAGGAATCAATAACAGAATAACTGAGGCAGAATAACTAATAAGTGAGCTGGAAGACAGAATGGTGGAAATAAGTCCTGAGGACCAGAATAAAAAATAAGAATGAAAAGAATTGAAGACATTCTCAGAGACCTCTGGGACAATACTAAATACACCAACATTTGAATTATAGGGGTCCCAGAAGAAGGAGAGAAAAAGGAAGGGTCTGAGAAAATATTCGAAGAGATTATAGTGGAAGACTTGCCTAACATGGGAAAGGAAAGAGTCACACAAGTACAGAAAGTGCAGAGAGTCCCATACAGGATAAATCCCAGAAGAAACACACAAAGACATATATGAATCAAACTAACAAAAATTCAGTTCAAAGTAAAAATATTAAAAGCAGCGTGGAAAAGCAAAAAATAACATACAAAGGAATCCCCATAAGTTTATCAGCTGATTTTTCAGCAGAAACTCTGCAGGCCAGAAGGGAGTGGCAGGATATACTTAAAGTGATGAAAGAGAAAAACCTACAACCAAGATTACTCTACCCAGCAAGGATCTCATTCAGATTTGAGGGAGAAATCAAAAGCTTTACAGGCGACAAGCAAAAGCTAACAGAATTCAGCACCACCAAACCAGCTTTACAACAAATGCTAAAGGAACTTCTCGAGGCGGGAAACACAAGAGAAGAAAAAGACCCATAAAAACAAACCCAAAACAATTAAGAAAATGGTAATAGGAACATACATATAGATAATAACCTTGAACGTAAGTGGATTAAATGTTCCAACTAAAAGACACAGACTCACTGAAAGGATACAAAAATAAGATCCATACATATGCTGTCTACAAGAGACCCACTTCAGACCTAGGGAAACATACAGACTGAAAGTTAAGGGATGAAAAAGATATTCCATGCAAATGGAAATCAAAAGAAAGCTGGAGTAGCAATACTAGTATCAGATAAAATAGACTTTAAAATAAAAACTGTTACAAGAGATAAGGAAGGATACTACATAATGATCAAGGGATCAATCCAAGAAGAAGATATAACAATTAAAAATATTTATACACTCAACATAGGAGCACCTCAATACATAAGGCAAATGCTAACAACCATGAAAGGGGAAAACAACAGTAACACAGTAATAGTAGGGGACTTTAACAACCCACTGACACCAATGGACGGATCATCCAAACAGAAAATAAATAAGGAAACACAAGCTTTAAATGACACAATAGACCAGATAGATTTAATTGACATTTATAGGACATTCCACCCAAAAGTGGCAGAATACATTTTCTTCTAAACTGCACATGGAACATTCTCCAGGATAGATCACATATTTGGTCGCAAATCAAGCCTTGGAAAATTTAAGAAAATTGAAATCGTAACAAGCATCTTTTCTGACCATAATGCTATGATATTAGAAATCAATTACAGAAGAAAGACTGTAAAAAACACAAATACATGGAGGCTGAACAGTGCGCTACTAAATAACCAAGAGATCACTGAAGAAATCAAAGAAGAAATTAAAAAATACATAGAAACAAATGACAACAAAAACACAATGACCCAAAACTTATGGGATGCAGCAAAAGCAGTTCTAAGAGGGAAGTTCACAGCAATTCAATCTCACCTCAAGAAACAAGACAAATCTCCAATAAACAATCTAACCTTACAACTAAAGCAACTAGAGAAAGAAGGTCAAAGAAAACCCAAAGTCAATAGAAGGAAAGAAATCATAAAGACCAGAGCAGAAATAAAGGAAATAGAAATGAAGAAAACGATAGCAAATATCAATAAAATTTGGTTCTTTGATAGGATAAACAAAATTGATAAACCTTTAGCCAGACTCATCAACAAAAAAAGGGAAAGGATGCAAATCAATAAAATTAGAAATGAAAAAGGGGAAATCACAACTGACACCGCAGAAATACAAAGGATTACAAGGGACTACTACAAACAACTATATGCTAATAAAATGGACAACCACGAAGAAAATTTTGCAAAATTTTGTACCTTTCTTGGAAAGGTACAATTTTCCAAGACTGAACCAGGAAGAATCAGAAAACATAAACAGACCTATCAAATATAATGAAATTGAAACTGTAATTTAAAATCTTCCAACAAACAAAAGTCCAGGACCAGATGGCTTTACAGGCGAATTCTATCAAACATTTAGAGGAGAGCTAAGACCTATCCTTCTCAAACTCTTCCCAAAAATTGCAGAAGGAGGAATACTCCCAAATTCGTTCTACGAGGCCACCATCACCCTGATACCAAAACCAGGCAAAGATATCACAAAAAAAAGAAAATTACAGACTAACATCACTGATGAACATAGATGCCAAAATCCTTAACAAAATACTAGCAAACAGAATCCAACAGCACATGAAAAGGATCATACACCATGATCAAGTGGGATTTGTGCCAGGAATGCAAGGATTCTTCAATATACACAAATAAATCCATGTGATACATCATATTAACAAATTAATGAATAAAAACCATATGATCATCTCAATAGATGCAGAAAAAGCTTTTGAGAAAACACAAAACCCATTTATGATAAAAACTCTCCAGTACATGGGCATAGAGGGAAACTACCTCAACCCAATAAAGGCCATACATGACAAACCCACAGCAAACATGGTTCTCAATAGTGAAAACCTGAAAGCATTTCCACTAAGATCAGGAAAAAGACAAGGATGTCCACTCTCGTCATGCTTATTCAACATAGTTTTGGAAGTCCTAGCCACGACAATCAGACAAGAAAAAGAAATAAAAGGAATACAAATTGGAAAAGAAGAAGTAAAACTGTCACTGTTTGCAGATGACATGACACTATACATAGAGAACCCTAAACATGCCACCAGAAAACTACTAGAACTAATCAATGAACTTGGTAAGGTTGCAGGATACAAAATTAATGCACAGAAATCTCTTGCATTCCTATACACTAACAATGAAAAATCAGAAAGAGAAACTAAGGAAACAATCCCATTTACCCCCGCAACAAAAAGAATAAAATACCTAGGAATAAGCCTACCTAAAGAGGCAAAAGACTTGTACTCAGAAAACTATAAAATGCTGATGAAAGAAATCAAAGATGACATAAACAGTGGAGAAACATACCATGTTTTTGGATTTGAAGAATCAATGATGATACCACTCAAAATGTATAGTGAAAATGACTATACTACCCAAAGCAATCTACAGATTCAATGCAATCCCTATCAAACTATGAATGGCATTCTTCACAGAATTAGAACTAAAAATTTTATAGTTCGTATGCAAACACAAAAGACCCCTAATAGCCAAAGCAATCTTGAGAAAGAAAAACGGAGCTGGAGGAATCAGACTCCCTGACTTCAGACTATACTACAAAGCTACAGTAATCAAGACAGTATGGTACTGGCACAAAAACAGAAATATAGATCAATGGTACAGGATAGAAAGCCCAGCGATAAACCCACGCATATATGGTCACCTAATTTATGACAAAGGAGGTAAGAACATACAATGGAGAAAAGACAGTCTCTTCAATAAATGGTGCTGGGAAAACTGGACAACTATATGTAAAAGGTTGAAATTAGAACACTACCTAACACCATACACAAAAATAAACTCAAATTGGATTAAAGACCTAAATGTAAGACGAGACACTATAAAACTCTTAGAGGAAAACATAGGAAAAACACTCTTTGACATAAACCACAGCAAGATCTTTCTTGACCCACCTCCTAGAGTAATGAAAGTAAAAACAAAAATAAACAAATGGGACCTAATGAAACTTAAAAGCTTTTGCACAGCAAAGGAAACCATAAACAAGACAAAAAGACAACCCTCAGAATGGGAGAAAATATTTACAAATGAAGCAACAGACAAAGGATTAATCTCCAAAATATACAAACAGCCCATGGAATTCAATATGAAAAAAACAAACAACCCAATCCAAAAATGGGCGGAAGACCTAAATAGACATTTCACCAAAGAAGACATACAGATGGCCAAGAGGCACATGAAAAGATGCTCAACATCACTAATTATTAGAGAAATGCAAACCAAAACTACAATGAGGTATCACCTCACACCGGTCAGAATGGCCATCATCAGAAAATCTACAAATGATAAATGCGGGAGGTGGTGTGGAGAAAAGGGGACCCTCTTGCACTGTTGGTGGGAATGTAAATTGATACAGCCACTATGGAGAACAGTATGAAGGTTCCTTAAAAATCTAAAACTAGAACCAGCATATGACCCAGCAATCCCACTACTGGGCATATACCCTGAGAAAACCATAATTCCAAAGGACACATGTACCCCATTGTTCACTGCAGCACTGTTTACTATAGCCAGGACATGGAAGCAACCTAAATGTCCAACAATAGATGAATGGATAAAGAAGATTTGGTATATATATACAACGGAATAGTACTCAGCCATAAAATGGAAAAAAACTGGGTCATTTGTAGAGATGTGGATGGGCCTAGAGTGTGTCATACAGAGTGAAGTAAACCAGAAAGAGAAAACCAAATATAATAACGCATATATGTGGAATCTTGGAAAATGGTACAGATGAACCTATTTGTAGGGCAGGAATAGAGACACAGACATAGAGAACGGACTTGTGGACACAGGGTGGGAAGGGGAGAGTGGGATGAATTGGGAGATTAGGTTTGACATAAATACACTACCATGTGTAAAACAGATAGCTAGTGGGAACCCACTGTATAGCACAGGGAGCTCAGCTCGGTGCTCTGCTACAACCTAGATGGGTGGGATGCAGGAGGTGGGAGGTTCGTCCAAGAGGGAGGGGATATAGGTATACATATAGCGGATTCACTTCATTGTACAGCAGACGCTAACACAACATTGTAAAGCAATTATACTGCAATAAAAAGAAAAGAAGGAAATTTTGCCATTTCCTATAACATAGGAATTTGGAGAACATTATGCTAAGTGAACAAGACAAACACAAAAGAACAAATGCTGCATGATCTCACTTACAGTAGAAATCTAAAATAGTCAAGCTCATAGAAATAGACAGCAGAAGAATGGTTACCAGGGACTCAGAGAAGGGGGAATCAAGGAGATGTTGGGTACACAGTTTCAGTTATACAGGATGAATAAGTCCTAGAGATCTAATGTACAGCATAGAGCATGTAATTAACAATACTGTATACTTAAAATTGGTTAAGAGGGTAGATCTTATGTTAAATGTTCATACCACAAATAAAAGAGGGAGAGAGGGAATTTTTAGAGGGGATGGTTAAGTTTATACATTATTTATGGTGAGAGTTTCATGAGTGTATACTTATCTTCAAATTCATCAAGATGTATATATTAAAGATGTACAATTTTTTAATATGTCAGTAATGCCTCAGTAAAGAAAAGACAAGCTGTACTCTTGCCCCCTGTAGATATATCCATACACATACCTAGGCTTGTTTGTTGAACACCAAGCTGAGAGCTGATATTGACCCAGGAAGATTAAACTTTAGTGCAGGATGCCAAGTAATCAGATAAGTGACCTTAGATCATCATTTATAGTCCTAGGCAGTCATGAATGACAATGTCAGCTCAAACAAGGGTAAAAGAATGAAAGCCAGGGGTTTATAGAAGCCCCTGGAAAGAAGAGTACCTGCAAAAGTTAACAAACACCAGGCCAGAACATATTGCTGGCTTTTTCCAGCAGCCGTCGGTACAAGTATAAGACAATTCCTGAGCCAAGTCAATGAACTCACTGTAAATGTTATTTTCCGACATGTGCCTTTTCAGGGGTGAAAATTACAGTAGCACCTGTCCTTATAAGAACAGAGTAAACATGTCCTATTACAGAGAATCTGCTGTCATTTAGCAATGGCTTAAACTGTTCGCGATTATTCCATTCAAGTAACAAGAATGACTTGCAAATTCATTGTTGAGGGTCTATTATCTTCCCCTATTTTTATTTTCAATAAATGATTTAAATAATTAAATATTTATACATCTGACTTTTTTATGTTTTATTTTTTTAACATCCTTATTGGAGTACAATTGCTTTACAATGGTGTGTTAGTTTCTGCTGTATAACAAAGTGAATCAGCTATACATATACATACATCCCCATATCTCCTCCCTCTTGCGTCTCCCTCCCACCCTCCCTATCCCACCCCTCTAGGTGGTCACAAAGTACCAAGCTGATGTCCCTGTGCTATGAGGCTGCTTCCCACTACCTATTTTACATTTGGTAGTGTATATATGTCAGTGCCACTCTCTCACTTCGTCCCACCTTACCCTTCCCCCTCCCCGTGCCCTCAAGTCCATTCTCTACGTCTGCGTCTTTATGCCTGTCCTGCCCCTAGGTTCTTCAGAACCATTTTTTTTTCTTAGATTACATATATATGTGTTAGCATATGGTATTTGTTTTTCTCTTTCTGACTTACTTCACTCTGTATGACAGACTCTAGGTCCATCCACCTCATTACAAATAACTCAATTTTGTTTCTTTTTATGGCTGAGTAATATTCCATTGTATATATGTGCCACGTCTTCTTTTTCCATTCATCTCTCGATGGACATCTGATTTTTTAAAAAGGAAATCTTGAAACATTGAAATCTGGACAGTTTGTTTTCTTTAACTTGTCTTTGCTTCATATTTAACTGAGAAATGTCTATATACTTATTACCCAATCAAATTTTTTTAAAGTTTTTTAAAAGAACATTTTAACAGATTTTTCTATTTTAAAATAATTTTATAACAACGTTTTCTCAAATTCAAAACACAATTTGGGAAACAATGCTTTCAAGCACATGCAGAAAAAATTTTAATGTTTCCATTTAGTATTGTTAATTTTAAATAATCAGTAAAATTAAAACTCAGATAAACTAGATATATATCATATGTTTAAAATAATTTATAGAATTTGTTTATTTAGAAAATGCAATACAGTTAATTTATAAAATGATTTATGGCATTATTATATAAAATTATATTGGCTATTACATAAACTATTATTGGTCAAAAATATGTGCTTGTTTTTTCATACAAATAATGCCACTTAAGCCTCACATATGAGATAAAGAAAACTGTGGAAATGATTTTACATAATATAGTTTGTCATTGCTGTGTAACAAACCACTCCAAAACATAGTGGCTTAAAAAGTGAAGATTCATTATTTCCCATGAGACTATAGGTCAGCTGGATGGTTCTGTTTCTCTGCTCTGGGTGAGGCTGATCTCATCTGGGTTTGCTCATGCATCTGCAATCAGCCAGCAGGTCGGATGGGGGCAGGCTGGTCTAGGAGTCCAGGACAGTGAGAAAAAGCACTGTTTCAAGGTGTAGTATCAGACCTTGGTGCACCATTTCTGCTACAGTGTTCTAATGGCCAAAGTAAGTTACAGGTCAGTTCAGATTCAGAGTGGGAAAATAAATTGCACTTCTTGATAGAGGAAGCTATAACGTCACATTGCAAGGACCATATATAGGTTAAGGGGAAAAACTGGGGCCACTTTTGCCATTAGTTTATCACAATGTCTAAATTTCAAATAAGAAAACTGTAAGAAATTTAGAAATTTGAAAAATGTCAGTATAAAAAGTTTTAACAACATCTGATTCAAAATCTAGAAATATTTTTGTATTTCCATATCAGTAAGGTTGCTCAATATGTCCTCAAAAAAACTTTAAACAAAACGTAGCAGCAATTGCCAAAATAGAATAAGATCTCATATTAAATTATTGTTAGCACTACAACCTGAGATGAGAAATTTTTTTAAAAAGCCTTCATTGGGGGGCTTCCCTGGTGGCACAGTGGTTGAGAGTCTGCCTGCCAATGCAGGGGACACGGGTTCGAGCCCTGGTCTGGGAGGATCCCACATGCCGCGGAGCAACTGGGCCCGTGAGCCACAATTACTGAGCCTGCGCGTCTGGAGCCTGTGCTCCGCAACAAGAGAGGCCACGATAGTGAGAGGCCCACGCACCGCGATGAAGAGTGGCCCCCGCTTGCCACAACTAGAGAAAGCCCTCGCAGAGAAATGAAGACCCAACACAGCCATAAATAAAATAAATAAATAATTTTTTTTAAAAAAGGTAAGGATGTACCTCACATATATTTAAAAAAAAAAAAAAGCCTTCATTGGAATACTTATCATACAGGTTTCTAAGAAGAAGTGGAAAGTTTATACAAGTACAATCTTAGCATCAGCAGTGTCCTACTGCTAGAATACAATTACAATAATTTTTACTTCATTAATCTTCAAACCTAATTATTTTCACAAAATATCCCAGCAGTTTCAACCTACTTCTCACAAATATTTATATCTTAAAGTCGTTTTGTTGTCTTCCCTTGCAACTTCATTACTCCCATAAAACACAAATTAATCGAAAAAAGTGTGAAATAAATTGAATAAGCCTAATGTGGCTCTAATCAAGTAAAAACAAATTATATCTTAGAGTAAAAATCTAGCTACTTATGTGGTCAAAATCCACAAGATGAGATTGTTTCTACCACTTGATTGGAAATTAAACATCCTGTAGAAAACCCAGGTATATAATACTAGAAGTATTAGTGATCAATCGTGGGGAAAAGGTAAACTGTAGGATACAGAACTTCATTTTGCTGGGGTATGGCATTAACACAAATTTTCCAGAAGGTATACAGTTTATTGTCACAAAATATATTGGTAAACTATTGCTACATAACAAAGGATACAAACATTTAGTTACTTAAAACAACTATATATTTGGCTCACTATTCCGTGGTATGGGAATTTAAGCTCAGCAGGGATGTTCTGCTCCAGAGTGGGATCTCAGGTACATTTGTGGTTAGCCTGTGAGTTGTCTTTTGCTATGCTAGCTGGGGTCTCTCAGACATACTTGGAAACTCAGTTGGGACATCTCGTTAACTGTACTCTGATCTATGTTGTCTTTCTTCCTCTAAGCCCCTAGTTTGGGTTTATTTAGCTGAGAGCCAGGGGTGCAAAAAAATCAAGTGGAAGAGTGTATAACCTCACAAGACCTGGGCTTGGAACTGAGACCCATTACTACCAGCTCACTGCACAGGCTGAAATCAGTCACAAAGCCAGGCCAGATTAAGGGAGTAGAAAAGTAGAATCCACTTGAAAGGAGGTATGAAGTCACATTACAAATGCATTGATGTATACAGAGGAATGCTGTGGCCAGTCTTCCAAATGATCTTCTAACAAAATTATAGTTCACAGGTTTTTGGTTGTTATAATGGAGGATAGGGGGTGAGGGAGTGATGTAATGGTTTCTAGTCATATAGAGGGCAGAGCTGCTTCTAAACACCTTACAATACACAGGGTGGTTCCCCCACACAAACAGTCATGGAGCCCAAACTATCAATAGATCAGAGGTTGAGAAACCCTGATATGGGGAGCATCACTTAATTCTTCTCTTCTGGATGGATGATAGATTCTACAATATAGCCTAAAAGTGAATTACTTTAATTAATTTATTTTTGGTATTCATAGAAATTGAGCAGCATATATTTACAGTATTAACTTTGTTTCCATTGATTTAATTATACTGCCATCACATTACAGAGCTATTTTTATCACATATTCCTCTCTAGATTTTTGTCATAGGCAGGCATATTTTGATAAAGTAACAATCAGTTTACCTTGCATCTTTCTTTGCTTAGAATTATATCAAGAAAATGTTTCTAGGTTGTTATTCTTCAAAATTAAAATAGTCCCTAATAATATATATAATGGAGGGAGATTAACCAAGATGGCAGAGTAGGAGGACGTGCTCTCACTCCCTCTTGCAAGAACACCAGAATCACAACTAGCTGCTGGACATTCATCGACAGGAAGACACTGGAACTCACCAAAAAAGATACCCCACATCCAAAGACAAAGGAGAAGCCACAATGAGACGGTAGGAGGGGTGCAATCAGAGTAAAATCAAATCCCAAAACTGCTGGGTGGGTGACTCACAGACTGGCAAACACTTATACCACAGAAGTCTACCCACTGGAGTGAAGGTTCTGAGCCCCACGTCAGGCTTCCCAACCTGGGGGTCCAGAAACGGGAGGAGGAATTCATAGAGAATCAGACTTTGAAGCCTAGTGGGAATTGATTGCAGGACTTTGACAGGACTGGGGGAAACAGAGACCCCACTCTTGGAGGGTGCACACAAAACAGGGTGCACATCGGGACCCAGGGGAAGGAGCAGTGACCCCCGGGGAGACTGAATCAGACCTACCTGCTAGTGTTGGAAGGTCGCCTGCAGAGGCGGGGGGGGGGGTGGCTCTGTTTCACCGTGGGGACAAGGACACTGGCAGCAGAAGTTCTGGGAAGTAATCCTTGGTGTGAGCCCTCCCAGATTCTATCATTAGCCCCACCAAAGAGCCAAGGTAGGCTCCAGTGTTGGGTTGCCTCAGGCAAAAAAATCAATAGGGAGGGAACCCAGCTCCACCCATCAACAGTCAAGTGGATTAAAGTTTTACTGAGCTCTGACCACCTCAGCAACAGTCAGCTCTACCCACCACCAGAGCCTCCCATCAAGCCTCTTAGATAGCCTCAACCACCAGAGGGCAGACAGCACAAGCAAGAAAAACTACAATCCTGCAGCCTGTGGAACAAAAACCACATTCACAAAAAGATAGGCAAGATGAAAAGGCAGAGGGCTATATACCAGATGAAGGAACAAGATAAAACCCCAGAAAAACAACTAAATGAAGTGGAGATAGGCAACCTTCCAGAAAAAGAATTCAGAAAAATGGTAGTGAAGATGATCCAGGACCTCGGAATAATAATGGAGGCAAAGATCGAGAAGATGCAAGAAATGATTAACAAAGACCTAGAAGAATTAAAGAACAAACAAACAGAGATGAACAATACAATAACTGAAATGAAAACTACACTAGAAGGAATCAATAGCAGAATAACTGAGGCAGAAGAACGGATAAGTGACCTGGAAGACAGAATGGTGGAGTTCACTGCTGCGGAACAGACTAAAGAAAAAAGAATGAAAAGAAATGAAGACAGCCTAAGAGACCTCTGGGACAACATTAAACGCAACAACATTCGCATCATAGGGGTCCCAGAAGGAGAAGAGAGAGAGAAAGGACCAGAGAAAATATTTGAAGAGATTATAGTCAAAAACTTCCCTAACATGGGAAAGGAAATAGCCACCCAAGTCCAGGAAGCGCAGAGAGTCCCATACAGGATAAACCCAAGGAGAAACACGCCGAGACACATAGTAATCAAATTGGCAAAAATTAAAGACAAAGAAAAATTATTGAAAGCAGCAAGGGAAAAACGACAAATAACATACAAGGGAACTCCCATAAGGTTAACAGCTGATTTCTCAGCAGAAACTCTACAAGCCAGAAGGGAGTGGCATGATGTATTTAAAGTGATGAAAGGGAAGAACCTACAACCAAGATTACTCTACCCAGCAAGGATCTCATTTAGATTTGATGGAGAAATCAAAAGCTTTACAGACAAGCAAAAGCTAAGAGAATTCAGCACCACCAAACCAGCTCTACAACAAATGCTAAAGGAACTTCTCTAGGTGGGAAACACAAGAGAAGAAAAGGACCTACAAAAACAAACCCAAAACAATTAAGAAAATGGTCATAGGAACATACATATTGATAATTACCTTAAACGTGAATGGATTAAATGCTCCAAACAAAAGACACAGGCTTGCTGAATGGATACAAAAACAAGACCCATATATATGCTGTCTATAAGAGACCCACTTCAGACCTAGGAACACATACAGACCGAAAGTGAGGGGATGGAAAAAGATCTTCCATGCAAAAGGAAATCAAAAGAAAGCTGGAGTAACTATACTCATTTCAGATAAAATAGACTTTAAAATAAAGAATGTTACAAGAGACAAGGAAGGACACTACATAATGATCAAGGGATCAATCCAAGAAGAAGACATAACAATTATAAATATATATGCACCCAACATAGGAGCACCTCAATACATAAGGCAATTGCTAACAGCTATAAAAGAGGAAATTGACAGTAACACAATAATAGTGGGGGACTTTAACACCTCACTTACACCAAGGGACAGATCTTCCAAAATGAAAATACATAAGGAAACAGAAGCTTTAAATGACACAATAGACCAGATAGATTTGATTGATATTTATAGGACATTCCATCCAAAAACAGCAGATTACACCTTCTACTCAAGTGCGCATGGAACGTTCTCCAGGATAGATCACATCTTGGGTCACAAATCAAGCCTCAGTAAATTTAAGAAAATTGAAATCATATCAAGCATCTTTTCTGACCACAACGCTATGAGATTAGAAATCAATTACAGGGGAAAAAATGTGAAAAGCACAGACACATGGAGGCTAAACAATACGTTACTAAATAACCAAGAGATCACTGAAGAAATCAGAGAGGAAATCAAAAAATACCTAGAGACAAATGACAATGAAAACATGACAATCCAAAACCTATGGGATACAGCAAAAGCAGTTCTAAGAGGGAAGTTTATAGCTATACAAGCCTACCTAAAGAAACAAGAAAAATCTCAAGTAAACAATCTAACCTTACACCTAAAGGAACTAGAGAAAGAAGAACAAACAAAACCCAAAGTTAGCAGAAGGAAAGAAATCATAAAGATCAGAGCGGAAATAAATGAAATAGAAACAAAGAAAACAATAGCAAAGATCAATAAAACTAAAAGCTGGTTCTTTGAGAAGATAAACAAAATTGATAAGCCATTAGCCAGACTCATCAAGAAAAAGAGGGAGAGGACTCAAATCAATAAAATCAGAAATGAAAAAGGAGAAGTTACAACAGACACCGCAGAAATACAAAGCATCCTAAGAGACTAATACAAGCAACTCTATGCCAATAAAATGGACAACCTGGAAGAAATGCACAAATTCTTAGAAAGGTATAACCTTCCAAGACTGAACCAGGAAGAAACAGAAAATATGAACAGACCAATCACAAGTAATGAAATTGAAACTGTGATTAAAAATCTTCCAACAAACAAAAGTCCAGGACCAGATGGCTTCACAGGTGAATTCTATCAAACATTTAGAGAAGAGCTAACACCTATCCTTCTCAAACTCTTCCAAAAAATTGCAGAGGAAGGAACACTCCCAAACTCATTCTATGAGGCCACCATCACCCTGATCCCAAAACCAGACAAAGACACTACAAAAAAAGAAAATTACAGACCAATACCACTGATGAATATAGATGCAAAAATCCTCAACAAAATACTAGCAAACAGAATCCAACAACACATTAAAAGGATCATACACCACGATCAAATGGGATTTATCCCAGGGATGCAAGGATTCTTCAATATACGCAAATCAATCAATGTGATACACCATATTAACAAATTGAAGAAGAAAAACCATATGATCATCTCAATAGATGCAGCAAAAGCCTTTGACAAAATTCAACACCCATTTATGATAAAAACTCTCCAGAAAGTGGGCATAGAGGGAAGCTACCTCAACATAATAAAGGCCATATACGACAAACCCACAGCAAACATCATTCTCAATGGTGAAAAACTGAAAGCATTTCCTCTAAGATCAGGAACGAGACAAGGATGTCCACTCTCACCACTATTATTCAACACAGTTTTGGAAGTCCTAGCCACGGCAATCAGAGAAGAAAAAGAAATAAAAGAAATACAAATTGGAAAAGAAGAAGTAAAACTGTCACTGTTTGCAGATAACATGACACTATACATAGAGAATCCTAAAAATGCCACCAGAAAACTACTAGAGCTAATCAATGAATTTGGTAAAGATGCAGGATACAAAATGAATGCACAGAAATCTCTTGCATTCCTATACACTAATGATGAAAAATCTGAAAGAGAAATTATGGAAACACTCCCATTTACCATTGCAACAAAAAGAATAAAATACCTAGGAATAAACCTACCTAGGGAGACAAAAGACCTGTATGCAGAAAACTATAAGACACTGATGAAAGAAATTAAAGATCATACCAACAGATGGAGAGATATACCATGTTCTTGGATTGGAAGAATCAATATTTTGAAAATGACTATACTACCCAAAGCAATCTACAGATTCAATGCAATCCTTATCAAATTACCAATGGCATTTTTTACGGAACTAGAACAAATCATCTTAAAATTTGTATGGAGACACAAAAGACCCCGAATAGCCAAAGCAGTCTTGAGGGGAAAAAACGGAGCTGGAGGAATCAGACTCCCTGACTTCAGACTATACTACAAAGCTACAGTAATCAAGACAATATGGTACTGGCACAAAAACAGAAACATAGATCAATGCAACAAGATAGAAAGCCCAGAGATAAACCCATGCAACTATGGTCAACTAATCTATGACAAAGGAGGCAAAGATATACAATGGAGAAAAGACAGTCTCTTCAATAAGTGGTGCTGGGAAAACTGGACAGCTACATGTAAAAGAATGAAATTAGAATACTCCCTAACACCATACACAAAAATAAACTGAAAATGGATTCGAGACCTATATGTAAGACCAGACACTATAAAACTCTTAGAGGAAAACATAGGAAGAACACTCTTTGACATAAATCACAGCAAGTTCTTTTTTGATCCCCCTCCTAGAGTAATGGAAATAAAAACAAAAATAAACAAATGGGACCTAATGAAACTTAAAAGCTTTTGCACAGCAAAGGAAACCATAAACAAGACGAAAAGACAACCCTCAGAATGGGAGAAAATATTTGCAAATGAAGCAACTGACAAAGGATTAATCTCCAAAATTTACAAGCAGCTCATGCAACTTAATATTAAAAAAAAAAAAAACAACCCAATCCAAAAATGGGCAGAAGACCTGCACAGACATTTCTCCAAAGGAGACATACAGATGGCCAAGAAGCACATGAAAAGCTGCTCAACATCACTAATTATTAGAGGAATGCAAATCAAAACTACAATGAGGTATCACCTCACACCAGTTAGAATGGGCATCATCAGAAAATCTACAAACAACAAATGCTGGAGAGGGTGTGGAGAAAAGGGAACCAACCCTCTTGCACTGTTGGTGGGAATGTAAAGTGATACAGCCACTATGGAGAACAGTATGGAGGTTCCTTAAAAAATTAAAAATAGAATTACCATATGATCTAGCAATCCCACTACTGGGCATATACCCAGAGAAAACCGTAATTCAAAAAGACACATGCACCTTAATGTTCATTGCAGCACTATTTACAATAGCCAGGTCATGGAAGCAACCTAAATGCCCATCAACAGACGAATGGATAAAGAAGTTGTGGTACATATGTACGATGGAATATTACTCAGCCATAAAAAGGAACGAAATTGAGTCATTTGTTGAGACGTGGATGGATCTAGAGACTGTCATACAGAGTGAAGTAAGTCAGAAAGAGAAAAACAAATATCATATATTAACGCATGTATGTGGAACCTAGAAAAATGGTACAGATGAACCGGGCTGCAGGGCAGAAGTTGAGACACAGATGTAGAGAACGAACGTATGGACACCAAGGGGGGAAAACTGCGGTGGGGTGGGGATGGTGGTGTGCTGAATTGGGCGATTGGGATTGACATGTATACAATGATGTGTATAAAATTGATGACTGATTAAAAAAAATAAAAAATAAAAAATAATATATATAATGTTTCATCAATTGGTCTTTGTCTAATTTATTTAAATTGCTTCTGGATATTTAATTAACTGTCTTGTCATTCTAAATAATAATAAGGTTACACATAAATAAACTTGTATATACAAATAATGGTTCTACAATTTATTTTTGTTTAAGATAAATTATTATATGTAGGATTGTAGGTTAAAGCATAAATACATTTTTATGATGCTTTAGAACATTGTCAATTTGATTTCCATTGAGTTAAAGACCTCATCTCCACCAATATGTGTGTATATATTTTATTCCAAGATTTACAACATTGAATATTATTATATTTTTAATTTTCCCTAATCTGTAATGCAAAATCTATCATGCAGTTGCTTAATTTGCAAGTGTTTAACCTCTAGTGAATTTAAATATATTTTCTTATATCCCTTTATAGCTAAGGGATCTTGGCAAATTACTTACCCTTGATGAGCCCATCAAATATAGATACAAATAATACGTACTTCACAGTAAGTCAGAAAGTGCATGAATAGCACTTAGCCTAGTGCTTACAAAATAGTGTTCAATAATGTTGACTATTACTTTTTAAATGCCTCATATTTTAAAATAATTTTCTCTTGTGTAATTTTTTCTTGATCTTTGTCCATTTGTCTATAGAAGATATAATGCACTTTTAGCAATCTGTATGAATAATTCAATCATTTAAAACATTAACCCATTTTTTTCATAATTACTCTAAAATATTACCCATCTTTTCATATTCCTTTCTATATGTGGAATTTCCTTGAAAGTGTAATCACATTTTTTCCATCAATGAATGGCAAACTTACACAAAGCAGGTGTCACAGGATCAAGTACACCACTATGATGAAATGGTAATATAAACAATGCTTATATTTCAAAATGGAATCTCCAGAATTTCATCTTAGTGTATGGTCTCCTGTTCACTATTTCTATCAACAGCATAGATGCCATACAATTCAACTTTGTGCTTGACATGAAACTAGGACGTTAGATATAATTTAGATATCAAGTCTTGGGCACAAAATGATCTTGACAAGTTGGAATGATATGCCAAATAAAATTCAATTCAACAAAGATTTATCAAATGCCAGTAATGTGCAAGATATGTGCTCAGTATGGAAAGCTATTTGTACTAGACTCTAAATAAACCACTTACACATCATGAAACAAGACTAATACTCATGTCTATATAACTATCCAAAATAAATTAACTGAAGTAATATACTCTGATGCTGTATTATAGAAACTTTCTTTATCCAGGACATAATAATTTATAGTCCCATTCTCCATATCTGGGTTTCTCAACCTTTGCACTACTGGCATGTCGGCTGGATAATTCCTTGTTTTGAGTGCCTTCACTGTGCATTGTAGGATTTTAGCTGCATCCGCTTCTCTAGATGCCAGTACCAACCCACCCCCCACCATGTGACAAGCAAAAATCTCTCCAGACGTTGCCAGATGTCCCCTGAAGAGCGAAATCACCCTGGTTGACAACCACTAGTCTTAAATGTAAGCACATCAGCCTACTTCTCTACCACTCTTAAAAACAGACATTAACAAATAGGTGAGGAAAGAACCAAAATGGCAGAGGACTTCATACACATGTCAAAAGAAGAATGTTTCTCTGTTGTTTCCTTAATGAGCTTGTCTAGACAAGAAAAGTCTCCTGGGCCACTTAATGACAGCTTGAAATTTTAAAACACTTTTTATAGGAAAGCACCATCACGAACTAGTTAATCTACAGCCATCTTCTCTGTTCCTGCTAAATGTCAGGCACTGGGCATACAAGTCTGTACATAGCAGCCTCTGTGCTCAAGGGGTCTACATGTCAATGGAGAAAATGGTCATTAAAAAATTACTTTTAAATAAATATCTCATTCACGTCAATTGTGCAAGGTGCTCTTTAAGAGAAGTATCCTGTATGATGGGATTATTTAATAGAAGACTTTAGCCTAAACTGTGGGTTTAGGAGAGGATTCCGAGAGAGAAAACAATGTTCAAGTTGAGACTTGAAAGAGTAGTTAAGTTTGGAACTTCCCTGGCGGTCCAGTGGTTAGGCCTCTGTGCTTCCACTGCAGGGGGCGCAGATTGATCCCTGGTTGGGGAACTAAGGTTCCACACGCCAAGCGCAGCACGGCCAAAAAATAAAAAAAGAGTAGTTAAGTTTGAAGTAGCTGTGAAGTATGACAGTCCCAAGATGGAGCAGAGTGTGTGGGACTTGAGGACCTCAGAAAAATCCAAGTAGCTCAAATAAAATGAGAGAGGTAAAGAGGAGGGCAAGATGAACTGGAGATCATGCTGGAAATTTTGAGAGCATGTTGGGATTTGAGATTATAAAACAATTAAAAGTTATTAAAGGTTTTTAAAGAGATGAGGCATGATCATATTTCTGCTTTGAACAGACTGTGTTTTGTGAAGTCCTGGAGGGTAACTAAGAACTACAGATGGAAAATACAAAGGAACCAATTTCCAGCTCTCTTCTAAATCCCACTTCTTTTTTTTTTCTTTTTTAAATTTATTTTTGGCTGCGTTGTGTCTTCACTGCTGCATGCAGGCTTCCTCTAGTTGTGGCGAGTGGGGGCTACTCTTCGTTGTGGTGCACGGGCTTCTCATTGTGGTGGCTTCTCTCGCTGCGAAGCATGGGCTCCAGGAGCGCAGGCTTCAGTAGTTGTGGCACACGGGGTTAGTTGCCCCGCAGCAGGTGGGATCTTCCCGGACCAGGGATTGAACCCGTGTCCCCTGCATTGGCAGGAGTATTCTTAACCACTGAGCCACAGTGGTTAGGACTTAGGACTTATAGGGAAGTCCTAAATCCCACTCTGCTGTAATCCCTGTATTTGCTTGACGGATCAATATACTGGAACCAAAATCCCCATATGCAGCACTTATTGATTATGTAAGTGGTTTTGAAAATGGTCTACGTTTTAAGAAAACTTCTGTCCTCAACAAAAATGTTTGCTCTGATTCTAAAATGTTCCATCATTTTTTCCTACATAAAAATTAAACACCGTATAAGAAGTTGTAAACTTAACAGTGACCTCTTTTAGTACTGTTGAATTCATCATTCAGTACTAAAAGAACATCTGACATCATTGCTTAAAAATTTCTTTCTTAAAGTATTCTTTTTTTTTTTTTAATTTATTTATTTATTTTTGGCTGTGTTAGGTCTTCGTTTCTGTGCGAGGGCTTTCTCTAGTTGTGGCAAGTGGGGGCCACTCTTCATCGCGGTGCGCGGGCCTCTCACTATCGCAACCTCTCTTGTTGTGGAGCACAAGCTCCAGACGCGCAGGCTCAGTAGCTGTGGCTCACGGGCTTAGTTGCTCCGCGGCATGTGGGATCTTCCCAGACCAGGGCTTGAACCCGCGTCCCCTGCATTAGCAGGCAGATTCTCAACCACTGCGCCACCAGGGAAGTCCTAAAGTATTCTTATACACACATCAAAGGGGACTTTGGTTTTGAGTATATGGAATTGTATTTGTATATAATTGGCATCTGATTATGTTTCTGTCAATACAAATTTGAGAGCAAATAAATAACCATTCAGTAACATTAGTAAATGATGCCCTTGTAATTTTCTCCTTGCTACTATGACTTTAAATAGCAAACATTCATATATAAATTTATATATAATTATATGTGTATATATACGTGCATGTGCGTATCATGTACATATGATAAATTTCACATACCTCATATGAAATATATGTATTATATATTTCTTGTATTTCTACATAAAAGTAACTTCATTAAATCATTTTCTCAGACAAGGTAATATGCCCACATCTTCTCTTAGAGCAAAAACTCCTAAATTTTTTTTGATTTAGAATATAAAACCAAATGCAGCCAGTTTATAAAGAAATAAATACTACAGTAAATGTCCCTGTTTGAGTTCACTCAACTTTAAATCTAATCATAATTCACCTTTGCATAACGGCAGTATCAGAGTTCCCAAGCTTCGTTTCAATCACAACAATTCCTGATTAAAATGATCACAATTTGCCTTCAATGAAAAGTTTCAATGGCTCATTATAATCTATTATCGAAACAAAAATACAGATGCCTTATCTAATTAGAATCATATATACAAAAAGCAGACTATTATTCGTTTACTTTTGAATTTTGTTGTCCCGTTGTGGAGAAATCTGGGGCTTTGGCATCAAAGACAAGAGAGTTTAAATTCCCCAGTCTCACCACTTATGACTCATGGAACAATGAACAAAAGATCCTTGGTTTCTCACTTTTAAAATGGTATTGTCTTACTGTATAGCATTCTCATGAGGGAGGGAACGTTAGCAAAGTGTGCTTATTAGACAATCAAAATTAGTTTTGTCCCTCTTATAGAGGAAAATTTTATTTGTATTTTGGCTAGCGAAATTATTAACAGTCGACATTAACCGTTGGCTAGCCAAATGTATCTTGTCATTTATAGAATAAAATGAAAGAAGGTGGAAATGTTTCATTCTGAAGACTAATCAATAGGTACCAACAATTTTATTATGATCCAGCTCACTTCAATCTTTCATTTCCATTAATCCAGGAACAGAATACTACAGTAACATGATAGATAAGTAGAGGCAGATTGAAGTAATACTTTGCTATGAAGTAATATAGAGTATTTCTGAGCTCATATCCTGTTTTGAGATTAGTGCCCCATCCCACCAGGAACACCATCTAGACACCTGCATTGTCACTCAGGTAACTCTCACTCAACTCTCCAAGTCTAGCCGATAATCAAATCCCATTGGTTTTCTCATATGTATCGTTCTGAATCTGTTTTCTGTTCTTCATCGAATCTAACACGACTGAATGTCCAAATTCCGAAGGTTGCTTTCAGTCTCTTCTCTGCTCCCTCCAACTAACATTCCACATTGCAGCCAGAGGAATGTTTTCAGAAAGTAAGCCTAATGATGTCATTTGTCTCGCTCAAAATTATTCAGGAGCCCCTTCACCAGGCACCCAAGTTCTTTCATGATCTGAACGCTACCTCTTTCTTTGGCCTCACCTTCTATCTCATAATTGTTGAAATGCATACTCCTGCAATTCTTAACAAAGATAAGGCATTCACCACATGATTTCACAGCACTGCACCTATTGTTCTCTGAATCCAGGATGTCCTAGCTTGTTTGTCTGACTGATCTTCAGTATGCTATTCATGTGCCAGCATCTCTCTAAAAGTTTCTTTGATCTGCACTCTCATAGATTAATTCCTTATTACTCTAAATTCTGTCTTTTTTTAGAACATAATATATTTTTGTATTAGTTTGTTTACATGTCTAAAATTTAGTCTCTTGAGGGAAGGAACATTATCTTATTCAGAGCAGGACATTTAGATATAGCTGTATTTAATGTGGGAGTCATGTGGAGAGAGTCATTTCGATACAGTCAGGCATCGAAATGTCTCTGTCAAAGTGCAATATATTTGACTTTCATGACTCTTTTTCCCTTGTTATAGAGGATTTTTACATTCCATTTTTAAAAATATTACATTCCTATAATATTTTAAATAAAACTCGTAAGGAAATAAACATATAAAGAAATAATTTTAAGTCCATTAGAACTGAGATCATACTCCTCCCCATGACACGACCTCATATCCTTCAGGGCTCTGTTCAAATGACCATCTTAGTTAAGGCTTCCTTGCCCACCCTGTTATAGGATGCAATGCACACCAAAGTTGCACTCCATCTCCTCCTTCCCTGCCTTGGTATTTTCTGAGGTACTCATCAATGTCTGCTATAATCATATGTGTCTGTATATATGTGTATATATATATATATATATATATATATATATATACACACACACACACACACACATATATATGTTTAGTTTTTGTTTTTAATTTTTGCCCTCTTCCCATTAGAATGTAAACCCCACAAGGAAGGAATTTTTGTATATTTTTTTCACATAAATATTTGTTGGCTGAATAAATGAATCTGTCTTAGTTTTGTTTACCCCAACAAGAACCAGAGATCTGATTCAAATACAAGTAGTTTATTTGAGAGATGATCCCAGGAAACATGGGTAGTGGAGCAGTTAAGGGGGATAGAAAAAGGACAGTCATCAAAGTGTTGTGTGTTGTCAAGCCAGTTAGCTACCACTGTGCATAACAGAAGTTTCACCTTGAAGGAATATACAGAACATGTACATCAGAATTATGACACCCAGTAAGTGAGAAAGCTGAGGTATTGATACCTCAATTACAGGAGGTGATGACCGCCTCCCATCAGTCACTGGTTGACAACTGCTTCTAGGGCTCACTATTTCTCCTGCATTCCTAGTCTGTTGCATGGAAGCAAAGAAGGTTCTGGCTACCAGAGAAATCCTCACACCAAGAAAAGCATGTCCTGGCAGTTAGAAATCAAGCAAGTGTTTACTGAAAAGAAAAGCCCCAAGGATCTGGGCCAGGTACCAACAGCATCCACTAGAGATTTATAAAAAAGCGTCAGGATATATTATATATAATGGATATAGTGTTATACACACACACACACACACACACATACATACATACACATATATAAAATATAGTGTACACATCAGAGTTTTCCATATCTTTACGTAGAAAATGAGGCCGATTACTCTAAAGATAAAAATAAGGTATCAATGAATTCAGAATTTCAGTTAAACTATCTGCTTTAATAAATTTTCTATTTATGTTCAACTTTGCCTCTTCTCATTTGGTTTCAATTATACAAAAAAAAGGTGCACTAAATTGATTGGATTGTATACCAATCTGACCCTGAAGATGCTGAAGAAAGTTAGGTTATGCAAATGTTCTCAATATTCGTAAAGTTTAGGACAGATGATTTAATGAGTCATCACTTTATGAACTGATTCAAAAGCTCCAGGCCAAGAAGATAATTTCCACAGAAAGTACAGGAAGAAGTTAATGAAGCAAAACAGGTAATTGCTCTAATGAAACAGGAAAAAGAGGGCCTCTTAACTTCCTGATATGTTGGAACACACAATGACATGCAACATTATTTAATTAACACTTGCTTTGGATTGAGACAAAAATTGATCATTAGACTTAATATAATAAATTTATAATATTTAAATCTTCTTAAATTCCCAATATATCATAATTTGGCTATGGAATTTGGTGATGTTAACCTTTAACCATAAAGATATGTTGATAAGTTATTATTAAATCAATAGTGAACACTAGGAATATATTTACTGAATTTAAGAAATGAATTATTTTTAAGCACTATGAAAGTATTTACTAGAAAGCCTACAAGGCAACCCTTTTTACACCTCGGTTATTCACAGTCAAAACTGCTTAATTTTCTTTTCAACATATAGATGGATAACTTATTCTTGGGTGTTTTTATAGAAACAACAATCCAGGATGGCAGTTTTCTTGTGTCATTCTTAGTACCTAATTTTATTAATCTGGATTTCTTGTAAAATAGTCCGCAATTACAACATTACATTTACAATCAAGATCAATTTACAAATCAATTACAAACACACTAGTGCACAGAATTTACAAACACTATGCTCATACTTATTTTCAAATACCTATTAACTTACATACATTAATTCACATTCTTTGTTTCTTATATAACAAAACACACTTTAGAGTCACTAAAATTTTTTTAATTTTCAGGAGGTTATACATCATCCTTTTTCTTTTTTGTTTAGAGAATGCATTCTCATCACTAATATGACCACTATATCTTTAATTTATCGACTATTACTTCAAACAAAATAGATATATTTGTATATATAAGAATTCATATTATAAATGAATATATAAGTTTATAATGCCTGGGATGAAACAATTTCAGCTTATTGACAACATATTATAAATAATGCAGAAGAAGAATCAATCACACTAAACTACAGATCATAAACAAATAGTCCATGTACACTGATTCAGAGATATTACAAAGTACACAGGAAAAAATCAACAAGGGCAAAGTATTTTCTTTGAAGAAACTAACAAAATTAATAGGCACTTCACAAGCCTGATCAAGAAAGAATATATCTTTCACAAATTAAAAATAAAATAAGTAACATGAATAATTTAAGCCAATAACTGTGAAAAATACTATCAAAAATAACTACCACAAGGCTCCTAAGAAACAATTAAAATTCTGTACTGTCAAACTTTTACTCTCCTCTTTTATATCAGATTTCTGTATTCTCTGAATCCAGTAATTCCAGTGTGAGCATCCTTTACAAGTCTGGTTTTCTTGCGCTGTTTATGAATGAGCCAAGTGTTGAGAAGAACAGAAGACACCCCCAGAAAATAGTTTCTAATTTTATGTGGTCTGTATCTAACAGAAAAATATTTTTCCTTTGATTATAGGCCCAGAGGAAACTATAAAATAAGTCTCTTGAAGAGATTAGTACTATCAATTTCCTGTAATCTTCCAATTTAAAAGAAGAGAATGTCTTAAGTGAAAATGAATGATTCAATACATCACGGATAGTAATAAAGTATAGTAACCAAAACCCTCCTGGAGATTATTCACTAAATTTCAGATAAAATTTGAATAATTCTGATTAAATGCTGCCTGACTGCAGTGCATTACTCCGCTCCCAAAAGCAAAGTAAACAGTATAGATAAATTGAGTAAATGATGATATGCAAAATGTGTGTACAATTTTTTAAAGAGTCTCTATGGGATAGCAGAGTGACTTTGCAGAGGAGGTACCAACCCTTAAATCTGAGAAAGTGGAGACAGGAGGACAGGAAGCTGAGACATGAGCAGGTACTAGTACCAAGTTGCTGGTGATGATGAAGAGGCTGTGTGGAGGCAGGCATCTTCCTGGCAGCTGAAGAAAGGGTCATGGTGGGGATGTCATGCAGAGAGGTGAGGCTGACCTAATATCTAAGAAGGTGGCAGTGAGGTGGCAGCTAAGCAGAGGTGATGGAGTGTCAAGAGTCAAAGTGGTGGAAAAGGGACTGAGCAAAGCAAAAAAAAAGTTTAGGGTAGTAAAAAATTTCTTGCATGTCAGAGAACAATTTACAAACATGGCATGTTGGCATGCTGGAAAAAAAATGCTGAGGTGTTGCATTTGAATTGAAAATATTGGTGGTGTAAAAAACTTGATTTAAGGTTTTAATTATAAATAAATATATAGGTAAGTAAATATATACATACATACATATGTACATAATATGTGTGTGCAGGCATACTTGTATACATATATTTCATAAATCTCTCTCTGCTGAGAGGATATAGATACAGTGACACCTCACTAGCAGTGAGCACAAGTGCTCAGACCCTTGTTTCTAAACGCTTTTTTTTTCATTGAAAGAATATACAGTTTGTGAAAGAAATGGCTAATTCCAGGGCTGAGTGAGGAAAATAAGATGAGCCTGGAAAATCTTTTGCAAGAAAAAGTAAGTGCGAAAAAATGATGGGGCTATGTCAACATGCAGAAGGGACTCACATGCTAAATCTAGAACAATTTAAGCATCTAAATAAATAATGATAGTAAACAGAATACAACTCATTGATTAAAACAACTATCCGTGTCTATATTGATAAAAATAGAAACAAATAGCTTCACGAGAAGGGAAAGCATCTACTTATACTAAAAAGATAACTAACAGCTGCAGAAGAAACGATGGAAATAAAATTCAGCATTTGGCAAGCATAGTGGTGGTTGATTCACACAGGAATCATCAATGGACGCTTAGGCTGGTGAAAGTTTGAGGAGGAGCAGAATACTGGCATAGATTCAGAGTAGCTTCCAATGAAATGCTTACCAATTACAAATTGGAAAATGTCTTTCTGGAGGAAAAAAAAAAAAGGAAGACATGAAACTGACCAAGTGATCAAGGTTACCATCACCATTAGCAGGATAAGTCCTCAGCAGGCACCTGCTGATGTGAGGCATCTTAGACTAGCACTGTATCAGTTCTATGGAATTTCTGCAAATAATGAATGGCTTAAGTTTGACTGGAAACTGTCAAGGTCATACAAGAAGAAGGGAACTGGAAACAGTTACACATTAAAGAAAACTGGAATGACATGTCAAATAAATGCCACACATGATCTTGGATTGGACCTAGAACCAGAAAGTAAAAAGGAACATTGTCTACATAGATATAAATTAAAAACAGTTCAAGAAATGCGAATAAGGTCTGTGAATTTAATGGTAGTGTTGCATCAAGGTTGATCTCCTGTTGTCATCAAGGTAGGTTGACCATCTGCCCTGCTATGCCCAGGACCAATCAGATTTTACCACAGAAAGTTCAGTATCATAGAAAAACTTTCCCTAGTCACAAAAAGTCACAAAAGTACACTTGCTTTTGAGGATAGGTGCAGAAGTTTGGGGAAAAATTGCAAAACCCATACTACAGACAGAATATGATGCTTTTGTTTGAAATGAATACAGCATAGATTATCTCCCTTCCATAGCCAAGGTTGCTGCTTTTACCCTGGCCACTGACATTAAATATGATTTGTGAGTCTCAAGTATGAATTACTCATTGTTACACCACTCTGAATGATGTGACTTAAGTGTGCAAAGTACATAGGTTGTAATCATTACAGTAACAGTTTACCATTAGCAAGATCAAGGTGGCAGAGTTGGAAGACCCTGAGCTCAGCTCCTCCCATGAATACACCAAAACTACAACTATATATAGTACAACTCTCTCTGAGAACAAATAGAAGACTAGTAGGACAGTTCTTCTGCAACTAAGGATATAAAGAAAAAAACACACTGAAATGGATAGGAAGGGAAGAGAAGTGATCAACTCAGGACCCACACCTCTGGCAGGCAACCCAAAAGAAGGGGATATCACAAACTTGGAGATCTTCACTAAGAAGGAGGTGTTCAAGCCCCACATTAGGTACCCTAGCCCTGCAGTCTTAATGGGTTTTGAAAGCCAACAATGCTTACAATCAGGAGAGCGAGAAGGTTGTAGGAAACTGAGACGCCACTCCTAAAGGGTACATTCACAAACTTACTAGCTCTGAGTCCCAGCACAGAGGCAGCAGGTTAAAAAGCACCTGGTACTTTAGCTGGCCTGCCAAAACTGTCCAAGCACACCTCCAGCCAGCACTTGGTTTCAGCTCCAAAACCTTTCCAAGTCAGCAGCCACCAGAGTACCCCAGGAGAAGCCCCAGCCCACCTCAGGCTCCAGCTCTAGAACCCTGGCTCTATGCTGACCCCACCAAGGAAGCAGCCACCAGCTTGCCCCAAGAGAAGCAGCAGCCCACGCCACACTCTGGCTCCAACACCATCACCAAGGTGGTAGCCTCTACCATACCCTGGTAGAAGCCCTGGGCCACAATGGAATCCAGCTCTAGCCCCTCTGGCTTCAGCTCACCTCTGTCAAGATGGCAGCCCCCAGTGTACCCTGTGAGAAGCCCTGGCCCCTGCTTGTGTTGTCTCCAACTCTCCCACCAAAGCCACCAGACACATGCAGTCTGCAAGGGTTGCTCCTACACAAGGACATACTTCCAAGACTGTCACAGTCTTGAAATAGTTTTGCCTAATTTCACAAAGACAAAGTGAGAAAGTCAAACAAAATAAGAAGACAGAGGAATATGTCCCAAACAAAAGAACAAGATGAAACCCAGAAAAAAAAAATTAATGAAATGGAGATAAGTAATTTATCTGAAAAAGAGTATTCATAAAAATGCTCACAAAACTTGGGGGGAAGAATAGGGGAACAAAGTGAGAACTTCATCAAAGAGTTAGAAAATATATACCAAAAATACAGGGAAAATCAGAGCTAAAGAATGCAATGAACGAAATTAAACTGCACTAGAGGGAATCAACAGAAGATCAGGTGATACAGAAGAATGCATGAGTGAACTAGAAGACAGAATAGTGAAAATCACCCAGTCAAAACAGCAAAGAGAAAAAGGAATTTTAAAAAATACGGTTAGTTTAAGGGACCTCTGAGACAACATCAAGTGTACTAATGTTCGCATTATAGGGATCCCAGAATAAGAGGAGGGAAAAAGCAGAAAACATATTTGGTAAAATAATGGTTGAAAACTTTCCTAACCTGGGGAAAGAAACATACCCATGTCCAGGAAAAACAGAGAGTCCCAAACAAGATGAACCCAAAAGAGATTCACCCCAAGACATATTATAATAAAATGGCAAATGTTAGATATAAAGAGAAAATTTTAAAGACAGCAAGAGAAAAACAAAGAATCATGTATAAGGGAACCCCCTATAAAGCTATAGGCTGATTTTTCAGCAGAAACTTTGCAGTCTAGAAGGAAGTGGCATGATATATTTAAAGTGCTGACAGGAAAAATTACACAACCAAGGATACTCTACCCAGCAAGGTTATCATACAGAATTGAAGAAGAGAGAAAGAGTTTCCCAGACAAGCAAAAACTAAAAGAGTTCATTGCCACTCCACCAGCCTGACAAAAAAATGTTAAAAGGTCTTCTCTAAGTGAAAAAGAAAAGGCTATACCAAGAAATAATAAAATATGTGAAGAAAAAAACCTCACTGGTAAATGTAAATAGGTAGTAAAGGCACTGGACCAACCACTTAAAAAGATAGTATGGTGGTTAAAACACAAAAGTCATAAAATCAATAATAACTACAATAAGTAGTTAAGGGAAGAGACTAAATGAAGAAGAAAAGAACAGATGAACAAGTGGGATTTATTCCAGGGATGTGAGAATGGCTCAGTATCCACAAATTAATCAATGTGATAAACCACATTAACAAAAGGATGGATAAAAATTTCATGATCATCTCAATAGGCACAGGAAAACCATTTGACAAAATTCACATACATTCATGATAAAACTCTTATTAAAGTTGTCATAAAGGGAACATGCCTCAACATAATAAAGGCTATTTATGACAAACCCACAGCTAACATCATACTCAGTGGTGAAAAGGTAAAAGTTTTTCCCCTTGGATCAGGAACAAGACAAGGATGCCCAATCTTGCCACTTCTAGTTAACAAAGAATTTATTAGAGGTCCTCACCACAGCAAGCAGACAAAAGAAAGAAAGAAAAGGAATTCAAACTAGAAGAGAAGCAAAATTGTCACAATTTGTAGATGACTTAGTACTATATATAGAAAATCCTGAAGACTCCACACACAAAAAAACTATGAGGACTAATATATGAATTCAGGAAAGTTGTAGGATACAAAAATCACCTTACAGAAATCTCTTGCATTTCCGTACACTAATAATGAAGTATCAGAAATAAAAACCAAGAAAACAATCTTGTTTACAATCACATCAAAAAGGACAAAATAGCTAGGAAAAAATTTAACCAAGGATGTGAAACACCTATACTCTGAAAACTATGAGACACTGAAAGAAACTGAAGATGATAAAAATAATGGAAATATATCCTGTGTTCATGGATTGTTAGAATTATTATTGTATCTAATACTAATTGTGTCAGTATTAGTATCTATACTACCCAAAGAAATCTGTAGAGTCAATGCAAACCCTATCAAAATTTCAGTGGCAGAACTACGGTAAATAATTCTAAAATTTGCATGGAACCACAAAAGATCCCAAATAGCCAAAGAAATCTTGAGAAAAAAACCCAAAAAACAAAGCTGTAGGCATCACACTCCCTGACTTCAAAGTATACTACTAAGCTCTAAGCTACAGTATTCAAAACAGTATGGTACTGGCATAGAAATAGACACACAGATCAATGGAACAGAATAGAGAGCCCAGAAATAAACCCACACACCTACGGTCAATTAATCTTCGAGAAGGAGGCAAGAATACAAAATGGGAAAAAACTATCTCTTCAGCAAGTGGTGCTGGGAAAGGAGGAAAGCTGTATGTAAATCAAAGAAGTTAGAATACACCCTAACTCCATGCACAAAAATAAACTCAAAACGGCTTAAAGACTTAACCATAAGGTATGACACCCTCCACATATGGTCAATTAATCTAAGATGAAGGAGGCAAGAATATACAATGGGGAAAAGACAGTGTCTTCAATAAGTGGTGCTGGGAGAACTGGACAGCTACATGCAAAAGAATGAAATTAGACCATATTCCACACAATATACAAAAATATACTCAAAATGCATTAAAGACCTAAATGTAAGACTTGAAACAATAAAACTTCTAAAAGAAAATGAAGGCAGTATGCTCTTTAACATGGGTCTTAGCAATGTTTTTTTGACTCTGTCCCTTCAGGCTAGGGAAAGAAAGAAAATAAACAAATGGGACCTAATCAAACTAAAAAGCTCTTGCACAGCAAAGGAAACCAGAAACAAAACAAAACTGTATCTTCCTGAATGGGAAAAGATATTTGCAAATAATATGTCTGATAAAGGGTTGATATCCAAAATATTCAAATTTCTTATACAACTCGATAGCAAAAAAATCAAATAATCTAATTAAAAAATGGTCAGAGGACCTAAATAGGCATTTTTCCAAAGAAGCCATACAGACGGCCAACAGGCACATGAAAAGATGTGACATCACAAATAATTAAGGAAATGCAAATCAAAACCACAATGAAATATCACTACACACCTGTCAAAAGACAAGAAATAACAAGTACTCACAAAGATGTGACAAAAAAGAAATCCTTGTATACTATTAGTGGGAGTGTATATTGGTACATCCACTATGGAAAACAGTATGGAGGCTCCTCAAAAAATTAAATAGAACTATCATATGATCCAGCAATTCCACTTATGGGTATTTATCCAAAGAAATAAAAACACTAATTCAAAAAGATATATGCACCCCAATGTTTATTGTAGCATTATTTACACTAACCAAGATTTGGAAACAACCTGAATGCCTATCAATAGATGAATGGATAAAGGAGATGTGATATATATATACAAAATGGAATATAACTCAGCCATAAAAAAGAAGGAAATCTTGCTATTTGTGACAACATGAATGGACCAGGAGGGTATTACGCTGAGTGAAGCAAGTCAGACTGAGAAAGACAAATACTGCATGTTTTCACTTATATGTGGAATCTAAAATGCAAAATAGATGAATGAATATAACAAAACAGAAACAGACTCACAGATACAGAGAACAAACTAATTGTTGCGATGGAGAGGGCTGAGGGGCTGGGCAAAATAGGTGAATGGGATTAAGAGGTATAAACTACTAGTTATGAAATAAATAAGGCACAGGGATGTAATGTACAGCACAGGGAATATAGTCAATAATATTATAATTACTGTGGTGTAAAATCAGTAAGAACATTGAATCACTATATTGTACACCTGAAACTAATATAATATTGTATGTGAACTATACACTACTCAATACCGATAAATAAATATATAAATAAACACATTCACTCCAAAAATTATCCCATAACTCTGAGTTATACTATGAAATCAACACATATTAACCATTGAACAATTGCTTTCTTGTTTACCAAGTAACACTTTTGTCTTCATTATTTCTATTAAAATTTTATTTCCTTTTGTTTTTGAAAAAGCAGTATGTGACAGAAATTATAATATAAATCAGCACTTAAGAAAATAAAAACCAACGATAGTGACACTAAAAATAGTTCATCTTTGACACTGCTGTGGATTAACTGTTGTGCTTTTTATCCAGATACTCTAGTTTACTATTAACATTGTGATTATTAGGATCAAGTTTTCTAAGGGTTACTATAAGGAAAATGAGAATGATTACAATATCAATGCCATCATGATATAAATATCACCAAGAAAGAAGACGAATCTGCTGTGTATTTTAAGACAGAAGAACACATACAAATGGATTAGGGAAGTGAGTAAGCTAAAGAGAGCATACTGCACAATATATAGAAATTAACTAGGTAGTAAGCACAGTGGAGCAAGAGCTGTGAAAGTACATATGAATACTGAGTATGTCCTTAGCATTGGGAGTGCAGCGTCTTAACCACTGGACCACCAGGGAAGTCCCTGAATACTGAGTCTAATGAGTATAGGATAAGACAGGCAAGTTTTTCTAAACCAATCAAAAGTGTGTATCTACCAAAAGGTCACTAATGCTTAACTGGAAATAGCAGCACTGAATTAACTTGGGCATACCACATTAACAAATTACTGTATGGTTTCCTTAACTGATCTATGAAACTAAGTAAATTTACATTACCTGTATCAGAGGTTGTAACCACATTGTCCTGTGGGTGAACAACAAAGAGATTTTGAAAACAGATGCATTAGCCCTTTACGGTGAAGAGCTGATTCTGTCAGATCATACCAAGGACCATGCTTTCTAGTCTAAGTGATGCATAGCATCATAGCAACAACAAAAAATGCCCCTATTCCCAGCTCTCAAGTACTTTGATTTTTATAATGGATTATCAAAGTATAGTCTTGAAATCTGTGAAGATTTTAAGGCAACTTGAGAAAACATATAACAAAGAATCATTAATATCTGCCCAAATACAAATTAGACTTTGTTCACCTATTTGTGTATTCACTAGACAGTTCAAATATAAATTTTGGCAAATTCTATTCAGTCTATAACCTCCTTACCAAAGAAAATGATATTTTCTTCTGAATATCTTTCATACCTTGTACATAACACTGTTAAAATGGGTGTGATTTTCCTGCCTGTGATATTGAAGCTTTCATAATATTTTTGTCATTTTCAGTTTTCTCAAAACATTCAGAAGCACTTTTTGAGACTTTCATTTTATAGAAATTGAAGGAGACAGTCTCCCTAGACATGTGCCTACAAAATGGCTATCATTGTCAGAAATATTTTTTAAGTTAAAATGTTGGCCAATTGTGCCATAATATTTTCAAAATGTGAGACACGAAGAACGTTCTTCTCTAATGTGGAAATACATTGTGAATGAGAATCATTAAAAGATTTCAGTAAAACAAAAATTTATGTTTTATTTCTCCAAAATTATTTGTTGATATTTGAAGAGGTTATAAAGAGGAGAAAATTACGGACTGACCGAATCTTAGTTGTTCAATGTTACATGCAGGTTATGACAAAACTATATAGCCAAAGAAAAAAAAAAAAGAGCCTCAATTTTTAGATGTAAGATTGCTTCAGAACTCAAAACAGCCACCAAAAAAGGTGCAGCCAATTTTAAAAGGACTTTCTCAATTTCTTTACTAAAAATATAACTCATTTGAAATCCACCTTCAATTTCACAATTCAAATCATCTCTGCTTTAAAACCATTTTCCCTAAGAAAGAGAGGTTTATCTTATGAGCTTCAGAGTGTAGACATGGATAGTCTGTACGATGAATTTATAGATGCAAAAGACATGATTGAAAAATAGCTGATCTACCCGAATAAGCTTGTAGATACACAGAGGTTGGACATTTTTGAGGAGCTGGAAGCTAATTCCTACCAGTCTAAAAACCTGCTGTTACTAATAAGTAAAATTCTAAGTATTAACCTTACCTCATACCATATGCAAAAATTAACACAAGATCTGTCAAAGACCTAAATATAAGAAGTAAAACTATAAAACTCTTAGAAGGACATATAGTGGTATGTACTCATGATCTTGAATTTGGCAGTGGATTCAGATATGACACCCAAATTACAAGAAACAACTAAAAAATGGATAAGTTTGACTTGATAAAATTTAAACTTTTGTACATCAAAGGATATTATCAAGAGAGTAAAAGGTAACTCACAAGAATGGGAGGAAAAATTTGCAAATCATATATCTGACAAGGTCTGGTATCCAGAATAAATAAATAAGTCTTAAACTCAACAACAAAAAAATCTAGTTTAGAAATAAAGAATTTGAGTTGACATCTTTTTTCAAAGAAAATTGCAAAAATGGCCAACAAATACATGAAAAGATGTGTAATATCATTAGTCACTAGGAAAATGCAAATCAAAACCACAATGAGATACCACCTCACACCCACTAGCATGGCAACGATAATAATAATCGTACTGAAAGTAAAAAATGGTGGCACAAATGTGGAGACACTGGAATCACTGGACATTGCTGGTAGAAATTTAAAATGGTTCAGCTACTGTGGAAAACAGTTTAGTGCTTCCTCAAAAAGCTAAACACAAAATTACCACATGATCTAGCAATTCTAATCCTAGGTTCACTAGCAAAAAATTAAAAAATAGGTATTCAAGCAAAAACATATACACAAATCTGTATAGCAGCACTATTTACAATGGACAAAAAGTGGAAACAACCCACATGGCCATCAACAGATGAACGTATAAACAAAATGCAGTTCATCTAAACAATGGAATAGTAGTCAGACATAAAAAATGAATAAAGTGCTGATATCTACCACAACATAGATGAACCCTGAAACATTAAGTGAAAGAAATCAGTCACAAAGTTCACATTATATAATTCCATTTATGTGATATATCCCAGAATAGATAAATCTATGGGGACAAAAAGCAGATTAGTGGTTGCCAGGGGCTTGGGGGAAGAAGGAATGGTGAGGGGACTGCTTAATGGGTAGAGGGTTACCTTTCGGGATGTTGAAAATATTTTAGCACCAGAGAGAGATTATGGTCATACAACATCCTGAATGTACACTTTAAGATGGTAATTTTGTGTTATGTGAATTTTTCTTCAATAAAAACTGTTTTTAAAAAAATTAACATTAGTTCAAAAAATTCTAAGTATTCCATGATCAAATGCTTCTGTTGAGAGTATACTTAGCTTGATGCCATCACATTGGACTGACACAGGGGTAAGTGTAATATAGGCTTGACCAAAGTGGAGCTACAAGACAAAGTGAATGTTATGTTTGATGGTATTCAGTTCTACCACCATATAAAAGAGTGAAAATATCCTACTGCACCATGTGAAGGAAAAAAAAGTCATTGTTATTTTTATTAAGTATTAGATGATGCCTATTTAATTGGCCTTATTGTTTTCACATTCTCCTTTTAAAAACACATTTACCTATTTTAAGAATATCCAATAATATAGCCTACAAACTATAAATATCAAGTAAATATTTTTAAAATTAGGTTAAATAAATTGCTGTATCAGAAGACAGAAGTGGAAACATGCTAAAATATTGTTATATTTTTCTTTCTTTATAATTGATTTAATATTGATTTAATTTAACTGCCACTGTTAACTAGTCCTATTTAAATAATAGCATTTATGTAACAAAAAGTAAATACAGAAAAAAACATAATTTCAAATAAACACCTATTTTTCCTATATTTATGTTAAAATAACAATATGGGGGCTTCCCTGGTGGTGCAGTGGTTGAGAATCTGTCTGCCAATGCAGGGGACACGGGTTCGAGCCCTGGTCTGGGAGGATCCCACATGCCGCGGAGCAACTAGGCCCGTGAGCCACAACTACTGAGCCTGCGCGTCTGGAGCCTGTGCTCCGCAACAAGAGAGGCCGCGACAGTGAGAGGCCCGTGCACCGCGATGAAGAGTGGCCCCCGCTCGCCGCAACTAGAGAAAGCCCTCGCACAGAAACGAAGACACAACACAGCCCAAAAAAAAAAAATAATAAATAAATAAATAAATAAATAAATCTTTAAAAAAAAATGCATGTATATACTTACTGATTATACATTACATAAAAAATTTTGATCTTGTATGACTGTGTCCTGGGTTGACCTAAAAAGTTGGTTATCCTATTCAGAGGGTTTTATGGAGTAATGAAAAAAGTATACTCCTTTAGGGGAAATTCGCACTTGAGGATTTAGGAGTAAAGAAGCATTACATCTACAGCTTGCTCTCAAATGGTTGAAAGACTAATGATAATGGGTATGGATATAGATACAGATGATATAGATACAGATACAAATCCATCCAATTAAACATTTTCAACAAAAAAATAAATTGGAAAAAAATCACTCTTACTTTAATTCTTTAGACATTATACACTAGCAAAATTATTTTAACTCTATGTCCTTTGTGTTCTTGCATAAGCAAACATATATATGAAACTCTTTGAATTTTAATCATTATAAATAAATGATCTTACTATGCCACTCAAAAACGTTTGGTGAAAAAATATACCCTTAGCTACTCTAGGACAAAACAGGATCACATCATGTTCGAATTTAGCATCCTCTGGCACAGAGCCTGGCACAGTGCTGCTGTGATGGCAGATGGCCAGTAAGCAGCAGATGACAGGAGAGAAGAGGGACACATGAGACAGGACCGGAGCCGATCTGCTTACCCACTGTGTGGCATTAGGCAAGTTCCTGGACATTTCTGTGCCCCCATTTATTCTCTGTAAAGCAGCAAAATCAGATTCTATGATCCCATCCAGCTTTAAATAGTTATTTCTTTAATTCCATGGACAAGTAACATAAATATGATCATTTGACTCTGCGAGGGATGTGCTGAAGTTAAAACATTAAGTAAAAGGGCAATCTTGTCTTTATGATTTACATTGCCATGTTCTGACATACCGACAAAAGGACTGAGTACGTGAAGAGAGAAACCACAGATGTTTGGATGTTCACATTGGCTTATTATCAAGATGCTGAGCCTGACTGCTTTGAAGTGAAAAGCAAACGGAAAATCTCTGGAGGATGAAGCTTCCCTTGAGATTTCTCAAATGTGTTCGGTTCTGGCAGGGCCACTCAGCCCTCCAGAGCATTATTCTCTTACAACCAAAACAACTGCCCATATTTTGAAATGAAATTCTGAATAATTTTTTGTTCTAATTATTCAAATAGCTCCACATACTTCAGTTTAAATGTCCTTTAATAAAACTGATGTCATGTCCTTAAATTTTCCTGAAAATTGTATAGATAGAAGGACATTTAGATAGAGATATGCATATATACATAGTTTTCTCAGGGAAAATACAGTATACTTATTTCAAAACTGTCTTATTATCTTACTTTTTATATATCCGTGAGGAATGTATAAGTTTTAAAAAGATGCAAGTGGACAATTAAGGCATATTTCAACTTAGTTCTTGTTTTCTTTAAACATAATTCAACCAATAGTCAAACCTATTCTTAGTACCTCATCAATTTTATAAAGCTGACTTGACTGACTGATAGTGTATTCCACTTGAATTCATCCATAGGAATGATGAAAGATAGATTTTATATTCATACTAGATATTTTATTAATACATTGATATTTATTTTCATGTTGCTATCATTTAATTATGGCTCATATCTCACTGGGATCCCCAAAGAGGTGCAAAATCTCCTCCAGTTTTAGGAGCATCAAGAGGCCAAGAAGATGTAGAAAGGATTTCTCTTAAGGGGCTTTGAACTTTTTAGGTCCATATTTTAACAGTTGTGTCCCAGAAAAGAATAACTAATTCTATAAGACATTAATAGGCATTCAGAAAATAAAATCATTTCGTGGTCAAATTTAGGTAGTATAGCATCCTAGATTCCCTTCTTGGAAATCCACAATACCCAGCTGCATTTTAAAGCTCTGAGAAGTCCCCGAGTGAAATAAATCAGTAAAAAAAAACAAAGGGACCTGAGTCAGCTTTTTAAGTTTATCAGGCTTCCTCCTGCCTGTCAGCCCTGGTCCTCCCTTACTGCCTGGGGATCCACTGTACTCTAAACCCAGTTCTGGCCCAGTCTACCTTTGAGCACCTTTGGGCAGTTGTAGGTTGCCCAGAATTTTCTGTAGACCCTCAGAGTCTATAGACTCTAGCCTCTATGGTGCTTCCTTAAAGAAAGCATAAAAATCATTTAATTAGTAGAACAAATTATGATTGATGTCCTCCAGGCTTTAATGATTCTTAGTCTATTTCTTACTCAACCTTCCTCTGCTGAAAATTTAGCAGGGCTCTCTTAAAATGTCCCTAAATCCTAATATCAAATAATCACTGGTTGAAGGGAGGGGAGATCCTTAAAATCTGAAAACTTATCTGGACACAGGTACATTCTAGCATTAAAATTAGGTTCAGTCTGATGTATGCTCTTCTAGTAATCCCTTAAATTGAATTTAACTTTGCCTTCTCTACTTTTTGTTAATGTAAAGCTGAACTACGTTCATGAAAGTGTTTCAAGCTGGGAAGGTTGTATACTCAGGAGGAAGTTCAGTTGTATCTTCTATGCATAAGTTACCTTCTTTTGGGCTTTAATCACCCACCACATTTGTTGTCGTTGTTGTTGTTTTCACTTCTGTTTCTTGGTGTAGTGTTCATTTTGGGTGATGAGGTAAATATTAAAAAAATATGAACCCTGATGTTTTAAGGATAAAGTGCAACAGTGGAAATGGAAAAAGAAAAATAACATTCTCTGTACCCATCTCTCAGGCACCTGATCTGTGTTTTCTCATTTAACACTCAACAATCCTATGAGTTGGGCACTATATTCTCCAAGTTGAAGATGAGGATTTAAGTTCCAGATTTTCTTTTTTCAAAAAGAAGATGATCAGCAACTATATTCTCTAAATTTCCCCAATATATCAATAGGCTATAAAATGGTTTGGTGAAATATAATATTCAAATATTAAGTAATTGAAACTAATAAAATCATTATTTGAAGTTAGCTCATTTGTTTACTTTTTTGTGAAATTCTGATCCTTCCTTTCGCCCTTTGATACTACATTTACATTAGACTTCAAATCTGAAATAACGATTGGTTATATAATTTAAATCATAATTTCCATAACATTTACTTACTCCTTATTCAGGACTGATCAGTAATTTTGGTAAGGACCTCCCAGATTATCTGAGAGGAAAGTTTGATAACTTCCTCTAACTGTTCTATTCATTTAAATAGAGTACTGTCTATCATTTAAAAAAGAAGCAAAATAATCCCAGATATCCATGCTACACAATGATAAACGATCTAGCATTAAGAAAAGCTGGGTATGAGGTGAGTTATTTCCAGAGGGTTCATGCCAATCACCCAACTGACTTGATCGATACCATTCAGTATGATACAGTACAATTCCAACTGGAAACCCACAATAAATATGGTTGTTGAAATCAAAGCTGGCCAAATTCTTGCCAGTCAGTTAATTGTACTTAAGTGCTCAACGTTTAAACACTCACACGGATTTACAGGTTTACAGAAGCAAATGTAAGCTTTCTAGTTCTAAATTCATTGAACAAGCAAGGCGCTGTGAAAGTAAATTACCACTAACCCCATCAATAAAGTCAAGTTCCAGACACCCTACACTATATGTCAACATATCAAAACTAATAGTAATGATAGCAATTTAACAAATGGTTTGATCTGATCCTTCAGTGATTGCTTCAATAAAGCTCCTACTTTTTTTTTTTTTTTTAAATCTTTATTGGAGTATAATTGCTTTACAATGCTGTGTTAGTTTCTGGCGTGTAACAAAGTGAATCAGCTATACATATACATATATCCCCATATCTCTTCCCTCTTGCGTCTCCCTCCCACCCTCCCTATCCCACCACTCTAGGTGGTCACAAAGCACCGAGCTGATCTCCCTGTGCTATGCAGCTGCTTTCCACTAGCTATTTATTTTACATTTGGCAGTGTATATAAGTCCATGTCACTCTCTCACTTCGTCCCAGCTTACCCTTCCCCCTCCCTGTGTCCTCAAGTCCATTCTCTACACCTGCGTCTTTATTCCTGTCCTGCCCCTAGGTTCTTCAGAACCTTTTTTTTTTTTTTTAGATTCCATATATATGTGTTAGCATACGGTATTTGTTTTTCTCTTTCTGACTTACTTCACTCTGTATGACAGACTCTAGGTCCATCCACCTCACTACAAATAACTCAATTTTGTTTCTTTTTATGGCTGAGTAATATTCCATTGTATATATGTGCCACATCTTCTTTACCCATTCATCTGTCGATGGACACTTAGGTTGCTTCCACGTCCTGGCTATTGTAAATAGAGCTGCAGTGAACACTGTGGTACATGACTCTTTTTGAATTATAGTTTTCTCAGGGTATATGCCCAGTAGTGGGACTGCTGGGTCGTATGGTAGTTCTATTTTTAGGTTTTTAAGGAACATCCATACTGTTCTCCATAGTGGCCATATCAATTTACATTCCCACCAACAGTGCAAGAGGGTTCCCTTTTCCCCATACCCTCTCCAGCATTTACTGTTTGTAGATTTTTTGATGATGGCCATTCTGACTGGTGTGAGGTGATACCTCATTGTAGTTTTGATTGGCATTTCTCTAATGATTAGTGATGTTGAGCATCCTTCCATGTGTTTGTTGGCAATCTGTATATCTTCTATGGAGAAATGTCTATTTAGGTCTTCTGCCCATTTTTGGATTGGGTTGTTTGTTTTTTTGATATTGAGCTGTATGAGCTGCTTGTAAATCTTGGAGATTAATCCTTTGTCAGTTGCTTCGTTTGCAAATATTTTCTCCCATTCTGAGGGTTCTCTTTTGGTCTTGTTTATGGTTTCCTTTGCTGTGCAAAAGCTTTTACATTTTATTAGGTCCCATTTGTTTATTTTTGTTTTTATTTCCATTTCTCTAGTAGGTTGGTCAAAAAGGATCTTTCTGTGGTGCATTTCTTTGCTAAAATCTTGGTAATCTGCTCTTCTAGTTATCAAAGGGAGTAATTTAAAAGTAACTGTAGCCTGCAATTTGAGCAGAAGAAGTAAACAAAAATTTTCCCCTTGTCTGTAAGGTTTTTATTTGAAAAAGACCAGTGAATGGAATGCATCGATGCTCCATCTAGACTACAGATATGATATACCCCTTTCCTGAAAGATGAAGAATGCAAATGAGTGGAAACTGGCTTTAAAAAGGAAATGAATAGGTGTTCCAAATCCTTATAAATTTCTTATTTCTTCAGCATACATAACTAGATTTTATGCCAGATCTGAAACATTTTAGAACTATGTAATGCATCAGTAAGAACTACTAATTATTGAAAGGTAATTACGTGACACATACTGAGATAAATGCTTTACATACATTGAAAAAACTTTAAACAGTATAAAATGATGCCTATGAGGGAGGTCTTGGTAACCCCATTTTACAGATTATGGAAATTAGACCTTAAACATTTAGTAAGTTGTCCACAATAACACTGTTGGAAGAATGATTGGTTCAAGGATAATCCAATGTAACCACTGAGTGGAACTACTGCACTCTACTGCCTTTCTGATTCTCCTTATTATGAAGCATAAATTTTCTATATAAATGGCAGCACTTCTTTGCCTGCTGTTGTGTAGTGTAGACTCAGTCTTCTAAAGAAACAGTGTGAGTACAGCTGTATGAGAGGCAGGATGCTTTAGAAATACCCAGCCACCTGGAAAACCATAACACATATGACTTGGTAATCAGCTCTTTCCCAGAGCTGTGATGTCTCACATGTCAGAAGTGGTATGCACTTCCCAGAGCTCTGACAAAATTACACCCAAATGAAATTTCTTCCTCACCAGGGAAACTGGAGAACAATGAATGACACTGGTACAGCATTTACAAACCACAATACTGAATGCACAGGGATTTTTTTTTTCCTCTCTAAACAACCATCAATAAACAAATCCTTAGACTTGCCTATGGGGAGTAATGTGAATGCAATCCTTGCAGCAAATACTATGGTCACAATAGTAATTACAGAAAAAAAAAAAATGACTTGACACTTCGATCCAAGAAATCAGACACTAGACCAATCTAAATCTTGTGATGAAAACCCAGGTGCAGATTTACGTATGTGCGCAGAAGTGACTTTCCTTCAGCTCCCTTTTGGGCCCTCTGCCACTGTGCTGAGTTCAGACTTCTACAGGGAGTAGAGAAATCATGTCTAAGTCCCTGGTATGTCACTTCTCTGCATGGCTCTTGGACATGCACAAAAGTATTGCAGATGCCAGCTGTGCTCAAGGCTGCAGTATGCTGATCAGAAATTCTTTCCTCTCACTAAAGAATAAACCTGAATTGAGACTCAAAGAGGGAAAAGGGAAAATGCTCTCACTCCTTTGAGGTTTTAGCAGTGGCCATAGGTTTCAATAGCAAAAATATGGGAAAATAAAGCTGAATTATCATAGAATCTGTATAGTTTTTCACCCCAATTTTAATTTAGTCAGTTGGCTCAGTAAGTGATACATATCTTTCAACATACTTAGTTGGCACTACATGGCACATGAACTATGGTTAAATTAACTGTATTTGATCATGTAATTTGGCAGGATTCCAATAAATATTTTTTGGAATGAATGAATGAATCACTGATATAACTAAACATATATTTTACAAGTTGAAGTAACATCTTTCCTTTACGCCGTAATTATTGGAATGCAAACTGAAAGTAAATACATATATTTACTTTTACTCAGACCCTTTGACCCTACTCAAGTGAGAAAACCTCCCCAATTCCTAAGAAATTAGTAGAACGCCTTTAATTTAAGTGGAGCTTCCCTCTTCCTGGGATTCTAGAAGCATAGGATTGGAGTTGGAGTGAGACTTTTCCTGTTCAAGTGACACACTCCACAGCAACAGGAAATATTCAAATGTAAACACTGAAGAAGGAAGGATATTGACTATAATTAACTGTAAAATTACTAGGAAAGAAGAAAAAGGGTGAATTTCAATGGCAAATAACTTCAAAAATTCTCAAAATTTTTGCACGTTACGTATATGAAAATAGAGATAACCAATTCCTTCTATAAAGTATCACTTCACTAAATTTGGCCTAGCGATGTGATCAAGACATCTAGATTTTTTTTTCCCTTAAAGGAGTATGGAGAAAGTTGGAGGGGATAGATAAATTATAATTGACAAAATGTTGATAGTGTTTTGTAACTCATGGGGGTTTATTGCACAAGTTTCTATGTATGTGGTGGTACCTTACAGAAAAGCAAACAATGTATTTTCTCTACAAGTAAAAACCATTCTTATCTTTTCTAATGTTTTCTCATTCCTACTCACTCTCATTCTTAATGTTTGTTTCATTTTAAAGATTCATATTGTACCTCTAGAAATTATTAAATTGTTTTTACTATGTTATTTGAAATAATATTTATGTGCTGGTAGATTATATAAAACATATTAAGTATGCCTAACAGAATGCCTAGAACATTGTAGTTGATAAATATGTTATAGATATTATTTTTATTAACTTCTATAATAGATTTAAAGGATTTTTAAAGAAGATATGAGTATGACATCACCATAATAAAAGTAAGTTTTTTCAAGTTCCCAAAAGTTATGGGTGTATAAAATCTCCTATCAATTTACCCTTACTGCATCAAAGACTGCATCTTGATTCCTGCAGTTTGTGACAAAAAAATTAACTTGTGAAAACCAACAAATAATCAAGATGGTATCATCTAATATGCAAATAGCTAAAAATTCTGTTACATTCTAATGATGTTTGGATTCACCTAAAGGTTAGATCTCTTTATCGCTATTTCTTAATTATTTAGGGAATAAGGGGGAAACATTTGGCATCATTTATACAAACTACAGAAATTTGGCAGAATATGAAAATCATAAAATAATTCAAGGCATTCATTAAAATTTATTCATAACTCTAAGTTGGTTACATTAGGAAATGGATAATTTAACCACTGTATAAATTACGCAATTGAGTATAAAATTGCAATGTTTCTAATGTAGAAACATAACTAAGAAATAAAACGGATCACTTTCATTGTTCCCAATGAATTTTTTTAAATACACTTAAACTAAGGTTTTAAATAATTCATTTTACCTATGTGATTTCAGAATAAAGCCTTTAATTGAGAGATACATGAAGGAATAGGAACAAGATAAATATAATTAAAATTACCATTCAAAAAAAGGAAAGGCATTAAGGATTCTCAGTGATAGTTGGTCACTAGTGAAAAAAAATCCTGGTGGGCTAGAACTGCAAAACTCCTTTCCTGGCAATGAAATGGGTTCCTCATATAAATTGTACCTCAGCATTCTGAGAGTAACACCTTTCCAGTTTCTTCTGTTGCCATGGTTTGCCCTCTTAGAGGTATTTCTTCTCCTTCATCCCTTGGGGACATATAAGAAATGGATGTTAGAGAGTGGATTCTCCCTAGAGGCTGTCTATTTTCTCCTAGCTCGTCATTGGAAACTTGAAGGTTGCTTTTGAAATTGAAGAAACACAGGCTTTTTTATGGTTTCTTTGGTAACATGACTATCTCAAAATATATTAAGCATCTGATCTCTCTGCTTGCAGTCGGTTCCATATGCCAATAACCATGTCCAAACTTCTTTTCTGGACTTAACAATTACGTTAACTCTGTCTTATTTTACTGGCTTACTTGATTGGCTTTAACACCTAATTCTCTGGGCACAGAGGTAGCCATAGATTTTTTAACACTGTGAAGCCCCAAATTTGTGGACCTTTCCATATCTTTCTCTCCCTGTCTACACACCTAAAAATTCTTGCCTGTGACAGATGGTCGGTTTTTATATAATACTTTGTTAAATACAGCGAGAAACAGGTATGATATGCCAACATTACGGCTCTATATAACAATTTCCCTCAAAGCTGTAGGCACTGTGGAACATTTTCCTTCCAGGTCACTGTAGATGACAATTTTACAAATGTTTGGCCAAAGCCTCACAAGGTCCTAACTTGCAGCATCATTTCCCTACATCTGTTACCTAACCACTAAACCAAAGCCACATATTTTAAGGATCTATTATGTGGCACTTATTCCTGGGATCAAATACTGTGTCAGGCAGGGTTCGGTGCAGGAACCATAAGCCATTGCTATGTTTTAAGCATAAAGAAGAACACAGAGAAATAGGCTCTTATAAAACCTTATAGGAAATAAAGAAGCATGTTCAAGCCTGAGCCTCTTAAAAAGATTCCAAGAATAGAGAACCGGCTCATCAGGGGAGCTACTTCCTTTGAAACCATCACTGGGGACTGTTCATTATGGCCTACATCTGCCATCACTGCTGCCAGCACCCTGAACAAGACAAAGCTAAAGACTCAGCATAAGTCAAGGAATATGGAGTCAAATCAAGAAGCCAATGCAACCCCCACTGTTTCTTGACACCTAGGAAGCTAGAAATAAACACTGAAATCTGCATCAGGATAACAATTACTTTACTAGTTGATTCTCAAGGCGCTATAGCACTATATGAATAGCATCTTTCTCTAACTCATACTTTTCAAATCTACATGAAGGATTTCCTTTGCACAATTTAATCCACACCAAGAACACTAACTCCAAGGGAGTGTGGAAAGACAATTCAAAAAGATACTACCATGGCCAAAGCGAGGTAATAAAGGATAGAAGCCAACTGTGTGGTAATGGCTGTGATAGGAAGAATTCTCTGTCCTCTAGTTATTCCATCAAATGCTAACCTGGTTACTGCTGAGAAGGGATTTTTCATATGTAATTAAGATTCTGATCCTTTTAAAAAACGTTTTTAATGAATATATTTGACTTATAATATTGTGTAAATATAAGGTGTACAACATGTTAATTTGGTACATTTATATATTGTAATATGATTGCCATTGTAGTGATAATTAGCACCTCTAGCGTATTACATAATTATCCTTTCTTTATAGTGGTTGGAATAATTAAGTTCTAGTCTCTCAGCAAACTTGGTGATTACAGTATACTATCATTGTCTATATTCACTATACAGTATTGTTCATTAGATCTGTAGGGATTATTTACTATTCATTGCAAACTTGCACCTTAAACAGTGTCTGTCTTATCCCCCCAGTCCCCATCTCCTGGTAGCCACCATTTTACTCTCTGATTTTAAGTTTGGCTTCTTTAGAATCCACATATAAGTGGTATCCTACAGTACTTTTGTTTCCCTAGCTGACTTATCTCACTAAGTATACTGTATGTGCTCAAGGTCCATCCATGTTGTGACAAATGCCAGGATGTCCTTTCTCATGACTGAATAATATTCCATTCTGTGTGTGTGTGTATGTGTGTGTGTGTGTGGGTTTGTGTGTAACTCCTTTATCCATTCACCTGTTGATGGATCCAACCACTATGGAAAACAATATGGATAGTAGGATACAAGATTAACATTCAAAGATTGGTTGCATTTCTTTACACTAACAATAAAATGTCAGAAAGGGAATGCAAAAAACCAATACCTTTTAAAAATAGCACCAAAAAAATAAAATACCTAGGAATAAACCTGACCAAGGAGGTGAAAGATTTATATGCTGAGAACTACAAAACATTACTAAAGGAAATTAAAGAAGATTCAAAGAAATGGAAAGATATCCCATGCTCTTGGACTGGAAGAATTAATATTGTTAAGATGGCAATACTACCCAAAACAATCCACTGATTTAATGTGATCCCTATCAAAATACCCATGACATTTTTCACAGACCTAGAACAAATTATCCAAAATTTAAATGGAACCATAAAAGACCCAGAATTGCCAAAGCAATCCTGAGGAAAAAACAAAACAAAGCAGGAGGTATAACCCTTCCAGATGTCAGACGATACTACAAAGCCACAATAATCAAAACAGTGTAGTAATGGTACAAAAACAGACATACAGATCAATGGAAGAGAACAGAGAGCTCAGAAATAAACCCACACACCTACGGTCAATTAATCTTCAACAAAGGAGGCAAGAATATAAAATGGGAAAAAGACAGTCTCTTCCGCAAGTGGCACTGGGAAAGTTGGACAGCTTGTAAAATCAATGAAGGTAGAACACACCCTCACACCATGCACAAAAATAAACTCAGAATGGCTTAAAGACTTAAACACAAGACATGACACCATAAAGCTCCTAGAAGAGAGCATAGGCAAAACATTCTCTGACATAAATCATACAAATGTTTTCTTAGGTCAGCCTCCCAAGGCAATAGAAATAAAAACAAAAATAAACAAATGGGACCTAATCAAACTTACAAGCTTTTACACAGCAAAGGAAACCAATTAAAAAAAAAAAAAGAGAAAACCTACTGAATGAGAGAGTATATTTGCAGATGATGTGACACACAAGGGCTTAATGTCCAAAATATACAAACAGCTCATACAACTCAACAACAAAAAATCAAACAACCCAATCAAAACATGGGCATAGCACAGGGAGATCAGCTCAGTGCTTTGTGACCACCTAGAGGGGTGGGATAGGGAGGGTGGGAGGGAGACACAAGAGGGAAGAGATATGGGGATATATGTATATGTATAGCTGATTCACTTTGTTATAAAGCAGAAACTAACACACCATTGTAAAGCAATTATACTCCAATAAAGATGTTAAAATAAATAAATAAAATTTTTAAAAAATGGGCAGAAGACCTTAATAGACAGTTCTCCAAAGAAGACAGACAGATGGCCAGTAGGCACATGAAAAGATGCTCAACATCACGAATTATTAGAAAAATTCAAATCAAAACTGCAGTGAGATACCACCTCACACTGATAAGAGTGGCCATCATTAAAAAGTCTACAAATAACAAATGCTGGAGAGGGTGTGGAGAAAAGAGAACCCTCTTGCACTGTTGGTGGGAATATCAGTTGGTACAGCCACTATGGAAAACAGTGTGTAGGTTCCTCAGAAAACTAAAAATAGAATTACCATTACCATATGATCCAGCAATCCCTCTCCTGGGCATATACCCATACAAAACTATAATTCAAAAAGACACATGCACCCCTATGTTCATAGCAGCACTATTCACTATAGCCAAAACATAGAAATAACCTAAATGTCCATCGAGAGATGAATGGATAAAGAAAATGTGGTACACATATATGATAGAATACTACTCAGCCATAAAAAAGAATGAAATAATGCCATTTGGAGCAACATGGATACAACTAGAGATTATCATACTAAGTGAAATAAGTCAGAAAGAGAAAGGCAAATACCATATGATATCACTTATATGTGGAATCTAAAATATGGCACAGTGAACCTCTCTACAAAACAGAAACAGACTCACAGACATAGAGAACAGACTTGTGGTTGCCAAGGGGGGAGTGGGATGAGGGAGGGAAGGACTGGGAGTTTGGGATTAGCAGATGTAAACTATCATATAGAGAACGGATAAACAACAAGGTCCTACTGTATAACACAGGGAACTATATTCAATATCCTGTGATAAACCATAATGGAAAAGAATATGAAAAAAGAATGTCTCTGTGTATAACTGAGTCACTTCGTTGTACAGCAGAGATTGGCACAACATTGTAAATCAATTATACTTCAACTAAAAAAAAGAAAAAATACATAGAGACTCCTCAAAAAATTAAAAATAAATCTGCCATATGATCCAGCAATTCCACTTCTGGATATATACCCAAAGGAAATGAAAACAGGATTTAGCAGAGATATATGCACTCCCATGTTTATTACATCCTTATTCACAATAGCCAAGATATGAAAACAAGATTATGGTTCTGAAAATAGATACATTATCCTGAATTATCCAGGTAAATCCAATCTAATCATATGAACCCTTAAAGGCAGAGAAAATTCTCTGACTGGAGGCAGAAGAGATGCTGCAGAAGAGGAAGTCAGAGAGATACAAAGCTTGAGAAGGACTCAACCTTTGAAGATGGAGGAATGAGGCCAACCACCAAAGAACACAGGGGCCTCTAGAAGCTGAGAAAGACCTTAGGCCAGCATCCAGCAAGGAAATGGCAACCTCAGTCCTACGGCCACTCTGTGGGTCTGAATTCTGTGAACGATTTGTATGAACCTGGAAGCAAATTCATGCCCAGAGCTTTCAGAAAGGAATGCAGCCCTGCTGACCCCTTGATATTGGCTATGGGAGACTCTAAGCAGAAAACCAGATGAGTCACTCTGTGCCTGAACTATTTTTTACACCACTTTATTGAGGTACGATTGACATGTAAGAAGATGTGCATATTTCATGTATACAACTCAATGATTTGGGGGTAAGTATACACCTGTGAAACTACCACCATGTGCCTTAAATTCTGACATACCAAATAGCGAAATAATAAATGTGCTGTTTTTGCTAAATACATGGTAATTTGTTACGACAGCAATAAAAAACTAACACACTAACAGGTCATTAACACACTACACTACACACACACAGACACACACACACACACACACACTCTAAAAAAGGTCAGGGTAGAGGACTCAGAGAATAGATAAGTCAATTCTGCCCAGAGTTCTCGGAAGATTCCACAAGGAAGATGGGATATGGTCCATCTAAGGCTTAAATAAATATAGTAGGGTAGAGAAGGGAAGAAATTTTATGAGTGACAGAAATGGTCTAAGTTAGAAGTCAAGAAACTACTAATCAGATCCATTTTTATGGAGAAGGGGATGGCAGAGCTGATGTTGAAAGACAAAATTGGGAGGAAAAACTGAGATCAGCATGTGGAAGGGCTAAAACAAGAGCTTAACAAATTTCAGAAAAAAGATTCACATCACAGAATAAATCACAAATGAGAAACGTGAGACAAAGCAGTGTATTGCTATAAAATAAAGTACTATCCAAGTTTTTATTAAGATGTTTCAGCTGGTCCATCCAGTTTGCCCTATTATCTCTGCATTTTCCTTCCAACCTGTGGAAATCTTCACCCCAGGAAACCAGCCTCTTAACATTTCTGTACATAAATTTGCTGCTGATGTATGCCTATCTATGTCTTGTAGTTGCTTAGTCTTATTTACGATTATGTCTATACAATAACGTAAATGAACCAAAAGGAATGAGGACATGATATGAGAAAGCTCGCTATGCCTACATATGCCTGCCAGAGATCAGAAGAGGAAAAGTATGTTTTCCTTAATTTGCATAGTCACACTTCTAACACATGGGCACTACCTTTTCCCGTAACAAATTGCTTTCATATTACACAATAACTTTCTATCACTCAGTTATTTAATTCCATTATCCATTCAGCAGTAGTCAGATTTTATTCAAGTATATCTGATTAGTACTTATCCTTTTAAAATCACCAGATTCCCTGACCCCCACTTTCATCAATAGTTTTTAATTTCCCACTGAAGTATGTCAATATGACTAGAACACACACATTTGAAGTATATCCATTTTTGCTTGCCAGCGTAGAAGGCTGGTTCTGGATAAGCATCTGTAAACTGAGAAATACAATCACAAAAATAAACAAACACATGCAAAGCCTTTTAGCAGGTTCGTGGATGCCTGTGGAGCTGCCATCCTCAGATGATGCATCCAGCTCACTTCATGCCTCCAACTGGAACAGCGTTGAACAGAAATGCAAGGAAATTAGGTCCCAGTTTTGGTACATGCTAGCAACAAACTCTGTATATTTCCTTCTTTCCTCCGCGGAATCGCAGCATTTCATGCTAACATGAGACATCAAATTTCTCATTTAAAGTTAGATTTTCAAACACTGTATCTCAAACAATTCACTTGCTATAACTTCAAATACATTCAAATTGGGAGAATCAGCTACATGTGTGTGAATATGAACACTTAAGATTTTAAAGTGGACATTTAGTACTTTCACTTATTGTTTTAATTTGGCCTCATATTTGGACTATTTTTAAAGCTTTTTTAATGTAAATTAGAACTTTTTTAGAAAGACATCTTCTACTGTCGCAATAAGTTTTAATGTATCAAAGGTACAGCTAATAGATCTAACAGAAAAGCCAACAACAATATTCATCTAAAGTTTCAAATGTTGTACCTATTTTTAAATTTGGTAAACTTCTAGAGATATCAGAAACTTATTTTCTCCTCTGGAAAATAGATCTAGTATTTTAAACAGAGGGGAAAAAAACCCTAGACGGTTTCATTATAAAATGTCAATTTCCCTGCCTCTTTTAGATCTGGGATAAGAGAATTCACACCAACTTTTCTAATCAGTCTCTCTTGCTCCCACTTGGAAACTTCCCCTCCTCTCACCTAAAAACCCTAGCAATGTTTTAAACACAGAAGACAAAAAAAAAAAAGAAAGAAAGAAAAAGAAAAAAAAAAGGTTTTATTTTAATTTGGCTTATGTTGTCACACAGAATTGATTAGCTTTCTTGTAGTTACACAGAAAGTTTAGCGTTCCCAGTCCAGGCAAGGATGTGCTGATATTCAAAGTTACTGAGGATCTCTGTGCAGATGACTTAAACCACAGTATAAACACACGGCTCGTCGTTATCTGGCATTTCTCCCAGTTGCCTTCTTTATCATTATTTTATGAGCATTTCTAAATACTGACCGACCTATGTCTAAAATGTGCTTGAAGATGAAACCTTATTTTATTTCTTTTAATATCTGGGATATTCCAACCCAAATTAATATATCCCTGGAGGGCCTCACCAATAGAACATCAAAATATTAAGAAGCAAACTTATGAAGTAGACATTGACAACGAATTTTCATGTAACCAAAAGCTGAGGGCTTTCTCAAAAATTAGTGGATTCTTTTTCTGGTAGACCCAACGTCATCAAATCCTGTACAACTTCAGCAAGTGTTAGCACAGTTGAAATTATAGATCTCTGGCTGAAAAGTATTTACTTATAATCTATGCAATTAAAACATGATGATTAGGCCTATCTCTGGATTTTTCCGTTATTGTAATTTATTGAAAATATTTCTTCACTCAAACAATAAAAAATGAAGGTTGGAAGATGGCAACATGTGCTCTAATTTAGAAACTTAAGAATTTGGGGGTGTTTCTGGAAAGTTTTTGTGCTCTTTGTTCCCTTATAATAACTTCATGCTAAATAGGTTATCACAGTTAATTACCTTGACATGGCTTCTGTTTGTGAATTGGAAAGAGGATAAAACAGATAAACTTCGGAGAACTTCAAATACTTGGAGGTACAGTTTAAAAGAAATGGGGTCGATATGAATTAAGAAGGTAGATATGTTTAGAAACTGGAAATACTTACAGAACAATCTAGGTATGAAATCTCCTTAATCATACACGTCCCAGACCATTAATTACTGTTATATGTAATTATTACAAAGAAGAGATTCTCACTTTTCCTAACACTTTGGAAATTTGACAGTAACTATACGTTTCTCCTGTAACGAGAAGCCTTAGCATGTATTTGTTATCAAATCTCAAAGGAAACTAACACTAAAAATGGTTCTAATCTAAGGAAAGACTACAAACGCAAATTCTTGATGTGAATATGGTTTTCTTAGATTTATAATCAGAACCCATTAGAAGTCCTTCAGACACAGGTGAGAGAGTTCCTAGGAAACACGAGGAGCAGAAGGCTCATTCTGTTATCTCAGCCTTCATCATCCACAGAAATTTCTAAGTGGGCAGAGCAGATAGATGCACAGGTTAATAAAGACATTACAGAAAAGATTTTCAACATAAGATTCTCAGACAGTTATACGAACCCTGCTGCTCTGAGTCCCAGGTCTGAGAAGTGGGTCATATGCTCTTGCTTAAGTTCACCAGCTCAGTAGTATTTGAGGAGAACAGACCAACTGTTAGGTGGGTAATGTATCCCAGCGGGAGGTCTGCACCAGCACCGAAAGGTTATCATGAAACTTATCCCTCGTTTGCCCTCTTTCTGCATTTTGTCAGCAGTAGAAATGTTGGAAGATGGCAGAAATGAAACATATAAGCATTTTTCCTCTTGGGTAAGCATTTTAGAGTTTGAGAGCCCTAGATTCTTCTCACAGAAGTGACCGTGAGCTGTCAGGAACTAGCTTTCGAGCACAGCAGGAACCTTGGTAAACAGAAGGAATAATATCTCCATATGCGACTCTGAATACTGAGAATAAAGGGAAGATAACAGCAAATGAAGGATATTATTGAAAACACGGTTTAAAGTGGAACCTTTGAACGTTTTCCTCCCTTGGAAGGTTGTAATGATTTGCTCCAAAACACACACAAGCAAACATTGTTTTTATTGTGTTCTTATGAATTTGTGATAAGGCGCCAGGGTCTGAACATATGAAAAAGCGAAGGTGATAAATGCAAAGATTAGTGTCCTGAGGAAAATGAAATAGTAGGTGTTTAGGTGCATATGAAAGCGTCTCTATAAATTTCTTGTATCTGAAGCTTGTGATCTTTTATTTGATAAATAAAAACCAAGACTGAATAATTTGATTAGATTTTTTAATATATTTACCTTATTGACAATAACCTATCTAAATTCAAAGGCTATCTAGAAGTTGAGACAGTAGTTGGTATTTCTGTGATGCAGTAGCTAAAATTTCACCAAAAAAGCAGATGTCTGAAAGAAGGGTGCAGAGACTCTGCAATGTTTTCTATTTAAAATGCACTTCTTGGGCCCTCCCATACAAAACTCCTTACGCTCTTAGCCTCCCCCAACTGGACATACTTCAGGGATCAAGGCTCTACTCAGTGACCTCTCTGCACCTCAATTGCTTCTGCATCCCTCTTTGAAATGCCTTTCTCTTAGAGAATAAAACATTTGAGTCCACCACCTACCTTAGGTATGATTCCAGGAAGCAAACTCTGAGAACTGGAGGTGTGTGTAAGTGATTTATTAAGGGCAGGCTCCCAAAAAAATCTGTACAAGGAAGGGGGGGAGGTGTAGGACAGTGAAGGAGAAGACCCCAAGCTAGGGCAGGATTTCAGAAAAAGGCCCAACCTCATCATTATCAGACTTCCCAACAGTAATACTTACTGCTAAAATACAACAGAATAATTATTTCTGAGAGAAAACGATTTTAAACCAAAAAGTTCTTTCCATTACCAAGTGTAGTAACTACTTCCATGTCCACCAATAGATAGCCTGAAAACACACCCAGTTACCAAAAAAAAAAAATTCTGTGATGAGCATATCAGCTCACATCGGAACTGTTTCAGTAGAGCTCTCTGGTTGTAAAGGTCTCCGGTGCAGAGGTCTCTGGTTGAAAAAATACATGTAGCCATGAACTTGTTAACATAGCTATACTTTCTGAGAAACTTCATCCTGAAGACTAACATAGCCTCCTGTTTGCCCCTGGAGTACCTGAAAGATCCAACTGCAAAATTTTCCAGAAAGGACACATCCTCACAGTAGGCCACAAAAGGTTTCTATGGATCAAACTCACAATCCACAAATAACCAACCACAACGTAGTAGTTAAAAAACGTATTATGCTTATGATTCTGTGTGTCAGAAATTCCAGCACGGCACAGAAGAAATGGCTTCCCTTCAATATATAATGACTAGAGCCTCAGATAGGAAAACCAAACAGCTATAGGGGTGACGACGTCTGGGGTTTGGAATCATGGAGCTGCACCTCCTCTCCCATGTCTGGTGACTGGTCCTAGACGTCCCTTCACATGGTTCCTCATTCTCTGGGCTTCCTTCCAGAATAACAGTGTGAGGGTGGTCAGACCTCTTATGTGGTGGATCAGACCTTCAACATAGGGGGGCCCTGTACACAAGGAGAAAGCTACACTGCCTTTCCTGACCTAGACTGTTAGTTTGGGTCGTTTGAAGAACGGCATCAAGATGGGAATTAGTTGTGCAAGAGATTTATTGGGTCATACACCAGTGAAGGAAAAAGAGGAGAAAGCCAGAGAAGGCAATGAGCATTTTCAGATGTCAATGCAGGTCTGACTCTTATAAAGGAGGGAGAGACGGAAGAAGTTTGGATAGGCAGAGTCTCTGACTGCAGGACAATCAGGAAGGTATTAGACAAGCTGATGGGAAGTCTTTAAGCCAAAGATGCATGTCAAAGGAGTCCCACATCTGGTAGGAACCGGCCTGCCTTAGTGTCCCTACTATATTCAGTCACTGACTGGGAGCAGCCCATGGGAAGCATCATCTCAACATGAAGGCTGGGGTGGATCCAGAAGGCAGAGACTGAGTTTGTCTTTCATTTAGGCTCCCCACAGCAAATAAATCTGACAGACACATCTCCATGTGGCCAAAACTAGCCTCAGAAGTCATGCACATTCTGCTACACTGCACTGGTTACAAGCAAGCCATTTAAGTTTGCCCAGATTTTAGAGGAAGAAGCATAAACCCCATCTCTCAACGGGAGGAGTGTCAAAGATTTTACAGCCATTTAAAAACAAATAACTACCGCATCTATCTAAGTAAAAAATAACAATAATGTTTAAAATGTATAAATCAAAAAAGCATTATTAACAAATGTTTAAGAAATATGGAGGAAATATGATCTAACATGCAAGATGAATTATTAAAATTCTTTTCCACTGGGAAATAAGACCTGTGTTTGGGAAAGAGTCTAATAGGGTACCAGTCTTTTTCATTATAAAATGTTTATTACTATTTAATTTTTGAATCATTTGCCCTTGTTACTTCAATATAACTAAACAAAAATGAACAAGTAAAGCTTACATTCCCATCCTTAAAACCTTTCTGTGCTTTTCCTCTTGCCAATAAGATCAAGTCTAAACATTTAGTGTATAGGATCCTTCATGATCTGACTTAGCTTTCCAGACTCTTCACAATACTCAGCATCAGTTGTCTTTTGGTAAGTTCAGCTGTGGTAACAAAGTCCTAAGTCTCAGCTTCTTCCAACACAGCTCAGTGGCTATGGATTGACTGTGGTTCTTCTATATATATATCTTCTCATTTCAGGATCTAGGCTGAGAAACAGCCCTACTCAGGACATGCTATTCTCTTGACAAAGGCAAATGAACAAGAAAACTGGCAAAACCAACAGGGGCTATTAAAGATTCTGCTAAAAACTGCATGCTCTCACTTCTGCTCATATTTCTCTGACTGAACCAAGTCAATGACTAATTTTGATATTAAGAGGGGACAAGGAGGTGGGACATACACCTCCCTTAGCAAGTCCGGCAACAGGTGGGATGCCAATTGCAATCTACCACATGCAATTTCTGTCAGAGTAGGGGCTATACACACTTTAGATTTATTTCAATTTCTAGAACACACCCAACAATATTTCCTTCCTGGCACTGAACTCCTATGATTTGAGAAATTTGTTAGGTCATAGAAGTTCAGACCAGCAGTAAGCACTGTGGTAAAATTTCTGTCTCCGACTGAGTTCACATCTTGATTGTCATATTTGCTTTTAATTAGCAATTTTCCAGAATTATGGGATCTCTGGTTTTGGAAATAGCCACAGTCAGTGTTAAGGATGGAGGTGGGGAGGAATATGTGTGAAACAGGTCTCCTAGTCTGCTTGGACTGCTATAACAAAATACCATAGACTGTGTGTCTTTTAAACAACAAAAATTTTATTTTCTCATAGTTCTGGAGGCTGGAAAATCCAAGATCAAGGTTCTGGCAGGGATCAGATTCTGGTGAGTACTCTCTCCCTGGCTTACAGATGGCCTCTTTAACCTCACATGGCTTTTCCTCTGAACGTGCTCAAGTCCTATTAGATTAGGACCCCGCCCTGATGACTTCATTTAACCTTATGAATCTCCTGAAGACCCTATCTTCAAACACAGTCACAATGGGGGTTAGGGCAGCAACAAGCATTAGGAATAAGTAAGAAATAAGAAGAGAATTCATGAAAGACTCAGATTAGTGCTCTAGCAAACAGATGTAAAGTTGGGAGAAGATGAGGGTCTATGTCTTGAAAGCATATCTGAGAATGTAAAGAACTTTGTAAATAGAAAATGCCTCTCAATACAACTCAAAGAAATGTGCATAGTGGAAATGTACCAGAGGCTAACCTAGGGTTCTTGACATACAAGTGTCACTTGCCAGCTAACTTCTTGCTTCCATTGCCTCGTTATGAAGGAAATGGAAATAAAATATAAAGCTAAATCAGTACAATCATTTTTCACCTAGTATATGTGAACTCGTGTCAAGCTGTCATGTCAAAGAGCAGAAAAAGGAAACAGTAATATGTAAAAATAAATGTTAAAATGGAAAAATGCTATGAAATATTAATAACAATAAAACTGCCTTTAGGATCATGGTCTACATGAAGGGATTTCTTCGTACCCTTGCCCTTTTCCTTTGCTCTTTTATATGTATTTTCTTCAGCTCCAAAACATAATATGAACTTACCTATTCTTTCCCCTGAGTAATTAGCCTTTAAAATACATGCAGCTAGCTGGAAATATGTGTGGTTCATTTGAAGTGGTTAGTTCTTCAGAATTCTATCCTTAATCCTACATAGTATTCTATCCTTAATCCTACACAGTATCATTATTTGGATAATAATTCACTTTGTAAAATTTAAGCCAAATTCTAAGTTCAGCTCTGAGATTTTGAACAAAAGATTAAAACAGAAAAAGTGCTCATGCAAGGAACTTTTCTCTAGGTCACCTCACCCTATGATTGTACTGTCATCTAGACAAGGGCTATTTCACTGTAAGAAATAAAATCCCCACTCTCACTTTATAACTATCCCCAGTGACCAGTTGCTTCTGTGGTGTCCTTCACATGTAAGCCTTAGTACCGACAATCTGGTCACTTCTTGGGAGTCCATAATACCCCCAGGACAGAGTAAAAGGCCTGGCACTGTTCCATTTCACATAATTGCACTCTTCCTATTTAACATTCCCTTACATTTTCAATTAAATATAACACTTCAGTCTATCAAATCCCTATGTACCAATGTATGGTTGCTATGTTCTAGTTTGTTCTTCACTTTCATGACAGGTAGTTTGCAAAGTCCGTGAATTTACAGTGTTAAAGATTCTATGTAAATGCAAACTACTATCAATTCCATCACAGATCTGACTTTGCCCATTATGAAGGACCTACACACCCTCAGTGCCTTTCCCATGATGTTGGTAGTTTGCCTGGAATGGTATTTGGATATTGTCCAAAAGTTTGTTGTCAAGTGACCTTTGCTGATTAAGGGGAAAGGTAAAAAATTTTACACCAAAGAAACAGAATCTAGATGGATTGGTGGTAACAGGAAGTAAATGATGAAAGCACATCACATAACACTGGAAGAGGCCATAAAGCTCCATAAAAGCCACCTGCTTTCTAGGTGATTATTTCAGATAATAAAATCACACTAGCTCACTGGTGAATTTACTCATATGTTTTCAATTCAAAGGAAATAACTATGGATCTAACATAAAAATCTCAGCAATGGATTTCTGGTTTCAAAGAATACTAGCACTTAATCATATGAAGACTTTTGTAAAGATCTTATACTTTATTTTGAATACCTACACTTTACAATGCATACCAACCCTTTTCTCACTTAATTCTCCCAACAACCTTTTGTAGTGGTACGTGGGTCAACACTGACTACAGTGGTTAGCAATAATTTTGCTCTCTTTATGGTGCTTTAATAATATTACTTAGTTTGTAACCAAATACATAGAATGCAAATATAACATTTTATTTTGTTCTTCATGCCATGTCTGAAGATCTTCTCCTTCCAGCAAAACCATAAAGTTCTTAAGCTTTATATCTATACTTTATAGGGTCTAATGGAACTTAGGACACAAAGTACACATTACATGAATGCTTACAGATAAGAAGTATCTGGCCTGAGAGTTAACTGATTTGAGTCATCATAGCCAGGTAATGGAAATATCAAATCTAACTGTAAGTTTTCTGACTCAGTGTACAGTTGGCTTTTCTACTCATTGCAGAATTACTCCGTTGGGAGATTTGCCCTGAGCATCCTCAGCTGCCCTTGGCCCACCTTTCTGGATGGGATATATCACGAAGTAGATCATGCCATTTCCACCCATTGTGGTCTTATTCATCTAAAAATCAATCTGTGTTGTTTTTTTTTTTTTTAAAGTAAGGGTTAGAAGTACATTAAATCCACAGCATCAAAAGGGCTTTTCTAGCTGGTTAGGAAATCTACTCAAATACAGGCATGGAGAAAAAGCATACTTAGGTTTTAAGCAGAATATAATCAGTAACCACAAGCTGCATCTGAGTGCTGATCATTTACAGCACTTTAGTCCCTGGGCCAGTTACTAGATTGCAAGTCACATTTCCTCTTTGCATAGAACAGTGCCTGGCAAAGAGTAAGTGGTCAGTACACATTTAGTCATTTCAATGGCATTATTTTTTAGAATAATAAACTTTCTAATATGCTTAAGTATTCATTCAAGGGGCTGTAATATGAAAATAATAGAGAAAATGTGGGAGCTTGAGCATCTCCTTTTAGGAAGACCACAGGGATACTGCAATTTCAGAGAAGAATTTGAGTTCGGTGGCAGCTGGGACCATGAAGAGCCTACTGGGAAAAAAAGTTCAGAATGGTGGAAGTTAGTTTCCAAAGGGCCTGTATTCTTGAGGATGTATGAGGATGCAGCAGATTAGAAAAGGAAGTAGCTTTTAGGCATCAAACCCTATATTAAGCACTTCACATACATTACTCTGCATGGTCCTTGAAGCAAGCCCAAGGAGTAGGCACTGCTATCTCTTCTATAAAGCTTGAATGTACATTTCAGGGAAAAAAAAAAATCACAAACAGGTCTTTCTTACCTGAAAATATTTGACTTGACAGTTTATCCTGTTGCTGATGAAATACAGGGCAACATGAAGATGAGAGTATAGGAGAATGCTGATGAACGGAGGAGTTTGAGGTACAATTTATAAGGGAGAAAACTGAGATGGAATGTCATGCAGGATTAAGTATCTTCCAAGGTTCAAATGGCTCAGCTCAAGGCTCCAGATCTGCTAAGGCCAAAACTCTGGAACACTGTCCAGGAATTCCTATGAATGTTGGTGAGTTGCTTTGGTTTTCCTTAATGAGGATGGGGGACAACTAACTTGAGGAAGTCCAAATTGGGTAGGGTCCTAGGAAGTTTTGGGCTTCTTGTGTTGTACTGCGTGAAGCCTGAAAAGACCCAAACTCTGAAGATTCCTCATCATAGATACAGAAAGGGATGTAGAGCTTTGGCTACAATCTCCAATGCAGTGGTTTCAACACTGGCTGTTTTAACCCTTGAATCACCTGGAGACTTAAAAATATTAATAAAAGCTGTTATCTGGACTTCAGTCTCAAAAGATTCCAATTTTAACTCGTCAAAAGTCTATTACCACTTATCTAGAGCTCAGTTTTAGTTTTTGTTTGTTTGTTTTTCATTGTTGTTGTTGTTTTAAATCCCCCCTGGTGATTAGCATCTGAATCTAAGTTTGAGACCCACTGATAATCCGTTCCCTCATCATTAATGGAAGAGGTAAATTCATATCTTAGAGACAGAAAAAGAGCATGAATATAGTCATTGAAGAATAAAATTGAAAACTGATCATTTTAAATAGACTCAAAACTACATTAAAAACCTAGAAAGTTGAACAAACAATTCTGCATTCCAAAGAACTACATGAGGCTAAGCACCACAATTTAAAAAGGAAATGGATCTACATGGCATGTTTAAGATGAAAATTCTAATTTGGGACCAAAAGACAAGCAGTTTTCTTCACCTGTAAAGTCTAGAAGAATTAGACAAAAGTGAAATCAAAGGCACATAACCAAAGGAGGAAAATCTAGTCTACTAAAATATTGATATTTTCTGTTGTTTTCTTGTATTCTTTGATTAGAAAAACTTTCACCTTTTTATTAAGTATTATAACAGGAATGGAAAAATAGTTACTTGTCACTAAAAGAGGGACTTAGCAACTAGTTTAGAAAAAGCAAATTAATTTTCAAAGCATACACTTATTTTTTACTGTACATCAAACTATCCTTGAAGCCTAAAATTCCTTTCAGAATTGTTAATAAGACATAAAAGGCACAAATCTAGCCTTGCTTTGGGAAGGTTTGCATCTTTTGTTGTTGTTGTTTGGTTTCTGTTTTGTTTCAGGAGGTTATTTGTTTATTTGTTTGTTTTGAATTGTAAGTCAGAAATAATTAGATTTTGCATTCTGCTAAGATCATCAAAGCTTGCCTACTTGGTTTTTGGAGGTTCAGAGCCCAAGAAATATGGAAGGCCTTAGTAACAATGTACTTATATTTGCAACTATATTAAATTCAGTGCAGCCCTGGAAATTAATATGCTCTGCCTGACAAGGGAAAAGCTCAACCAAGATACGTGCAGACATTTGGCTTTGTTCACTGTGAGAAGCTCTACTACCAAGCATTCGCCAGCTTTATTAATTCTTCCTGACTGGTGGATCTTCCTGATTGCTTATTTGTTTGTTGCCATTAGCAGATTTCTTTTATAAATTCTCTCTGTTACCATATGTTGCTTCCTACCATCAGTCAGGGGTGGACTGCAGCAGCCAGCAGAAGAAATTGAATTATGGCAGAATTGAGGAAGAGTGTAGCCATTTCTTTCTTACTGAAATACAATTTGGTTTTTTCAGCTGGCAATATGGAATTAGGGAGAATTGCTCAATGAAATAACTATGGCACCATCCAAATGGACAGAGCTTTACTGCTAACTTTTTATAGAAGTTAAAGAATAAAACATTTTATAGCTCACATGACAAAATTATAGTAGTCATTTTGAATGTGTTTATTTTTTAATTCAACATTGTAAGTAATCTACACATATTTCCTTTTTGAGTATTTTTCTGAGTAAAACTTTAGATAGCTAGATTGTTCTGTTGTTGCTGATTGTTTTAATATGAAACTAGCACAATTTAAATTTCTCCCTACAACCAGAAGAAATCTATTGAAAGATCTTCAACAACATTCATGGTAACACAAGAAACACTTTTTAATACTAAAAGTATACAGATAGTGTTTGAAAATAAATAGGTTGCAAGGTAGAAAAAATTATAAAGTATAAATAAATAAACAAACTCCATGTCTGTCTGAATATATAACATGTTTCTACTGTGAAGGTGCATTCATTGTTTGAATTTTAAATTCTAGATATCTAGAGAAAAAAACATTGTGGAAAAAGAGATTAGGTTTTAGTCCTTATTCTGCCCTAAACTTGGTGTATTTTATTAGCCAAGTTACATAATCCATCTATCTCAGTTTCTCACTTTAATTAGTTAATATTTACTGTGTACTTAATAAGGCCAGCAGAGAGAATATCAGGTGCTCTGAGGGCAGAATATGTTTGAAAAATATCAAGAGGTAAGTGTGGGTAGAGAGGAGCAATCAAAGGGAAGTGATGACAGAGAAGAACAAGAGGTAACAAGTATACCAAATTGGGATTGTACTGTGAATTGAGAGGGAAGATATTGGACTGATACAACAGAAGAACGATTCCATTTTTAAGGTGTATCTCTGTTTACAGTGCGAGAAATAGTGGTGAAGGAGGGATAAAGCAAAAGAGGCATGGAAACAAGTTATGCTCTACTTCAACTGAAGAAGAGAGAAATTATGGTACTGTGGTGCAAAGCAGCAGCAGCAGAAGCAGAAGAAAGGAGATAGATTTGAGGTATATTTTGAAAGTAGAACTATAAGAATTTGCTGATATATTGGGTGGATTGTGAGGAAAAGAGGAAAGTCAAGGATACTCCCTGGGTATTTGGTCTCAGGAGGTAGAAATATTCAATTACCAATTATGAGATGATAAAATGAGAGAAGCAACATTAGGACTTTGGTTTTAAAGTCATTCATTATACATCAAAATGAATCCTTTGGACAGTCAGTTTTAAAGTCTGGAACTTACAGAATAGTCAGGCTTTGAGATATAAATTTGGAATTCATCACCATGTAGATTTACATCCATAAAAGAGGATAATACAATCTAGATAGTGAGTCTATAGAAGAAGTTCAAGAACTAAACCATAGAGCATTCTAAGGGTGAAAAGAAAGTTTGAGGAGGAGAGAAGAGACCAGCAAAGGGGACAGTACAGGAACAGGTGGTGAGGTGGGTAGGAGCCTATAGAATAATGACTTCAGGGCCAAGTGAAGGAAGTATATCAAGAAAAAGAGGCTGATCACTTGCTCCAAATTCTGACAATTGGATGAGTTGCATGGGGGCAGGGATTAGACTAGACAATCCTGGATTAGATTCGACATGGCAATTTTGAGGTTATTAGTGACTTGGCGAAAGATGTTTCAGTAGAATGGTAAAGATACAAGTCTGATTAGACTAAATCCAAAGGAAAATGAGTGAAGAGGAAGTAGAGAAAGAGAGTATAAAGTACCTTTGGAGGAATTTCTCTCCATAGAGAAGTAGAGAAATGGAAGCAATTGATGAAGAGGATTTTGGACTGATGAGAAGGTGACTGGGTTGTTTTTGTTTAGGTGTAGAAGTTATTATAGGATATTTGTATACTGGACAAAAGGAACTAATGAATCAAGAGAAAGATGGAAGAATTGTAGGAGCAATGTCCTTGAGTAGGTGAGAGTATATGACTCCTACTATACATGTGCAGGCATGGATCACTGTCAATAGCATAAATCATTCACTCAAGGTAATAACATCCAAGTGTGTATGTACTCAGATGCCTGAGGGTAGATAGGTGTGCTGATAAAGCTTACCAAAGTTCCCTTCTTATTGTTTCAAAATTTCTCAATAATCTAGAAAATGAAGCCATCGGCTGGTAACGAAGACAAGATAATTGGTAGGAGTTATGAAGAGAAAAGTTGAAATGGCCAGCTAAAACCATAATACTCAAAGAGTAGAATTTGTAGGGCTGAATACTGGAAAAGAGGAATCAACAGGCAAAGACCTCTATACATATGCACAGAGCGATCTTGAATCTTTCACTGAATATCAGTCTGTACGTATGTAAAGGGAAATTCCATGATGCTGAATGAAGAACAACTTTTAGGGAAAAAACAATTATAGGAGAGCTGTGAGCTAAATAATTAGCAGAACACACTAAAATCCAATGAGTGGTCAAGCTTTAACTAGCAGGCATGTAGAAATCTTGGTGACTACATGATGGCAGTCGTTGAACCCACAGGAAGGCCATGCCTCAGTTGTGGGGCTAATTTAGCCCAAGTGTAAAGGTTATAATAGATCATCTCTTAATAGGTTAAAAAATGTTAAAGGACTCAAACTTGCACCCAAACTACCAAACTTAAGGCAAGAACAAAGTCTAAGACTCTTTAAAGAAAACAACAAACTACACATTTGACAATGTAAAGTACACAATGGCAATACCAAAAACAGCAGATATGCAAAGAAAACAAAAAAAAAAAAAAAGAAAAAGAAAAAAACATGACCCATAAGCATTGGGTGGTGGGGGGGGAGAGAAAGAGCCAGAAATGACAAAGATAATGAGTTAAGGCAAAGAGGAAATATAAACTAAATAACAGATGAGATAAATAGAAAATACTAAGATGGTAGATTTAAACCTGGAAATATCAATAATTACATGAAAAGTAAATCATCTAAATATATCAATTAAAAGGTAGGTCTTTTCAGATCAGATAAGAGCAAGACAAAATTATTTGCTGTCTAAAAAGACATACATCTTAAAAAAAAAGAGAGAGAAGTTAAAAGTAAAGTAATAAAAAGAGATATATCATGCACATATTAATCAAAAGAAATATGAGTGGTGAGATAAACATCAGAAAGAGACTTCTGGACAAGAAATAATACCAGGAATAAGGAGGGACATTCCTTAATGATAACAGGATTAATTCACACAGAAGACATTGCAATCCTAAATGTTCAAAATACATGAAGCAAAAACTGAAAGAACTGACAGGAGTAATAGACAAATCTACAATTGTAGTTGAAGATGTTAACAGACCTCTCAGCAGCTAATACTGAGAGAACAAGTAGACAAAAACAAGGAAAGAGAAAACCATAAACTACGCCATCAACCAACTGAACCTAATTGACTTTTATGAAACACCCACCCACAGTAATAGTGAGTGGCATAATGGTCCCCCAATTCATGTCCACCTGGAACCTCAGAATGTAAATTTATTTGGAATAAGAGTCTTTGCAGATGTAATTAAGATAAGGATCTTGAAATGAGATCATCCTGGATTAGGGTGGCCCTAAATCCAATGACTCTGTCCTTATAATGACTGAAGAGGAGAAGACACAGAGAAGATGATGTAGAGATAGAGGTACAGAGTGGAAAGATGCTTCCACAAGCCAAGGAATATCAAAGATTGCTCACAACTACCAAAAACTAAGAGAGAGGCATGGAATGGCTTCTTCCTCAGAGCATCCAGAAAAAACAAACCCTACTAACACTTGATTTCAGACTTCTGGCCTTCCCGAATGGTGAGAGAATAAATTTCTGTTGCTTTAAGCCATCCAGTTTGTGGTAATTTGTTACAACAACCCAACTACAGTGTAAGACACATTCTTTCCAAGTGCAAATGTAACTTTCAAAAGAATTGAAAAGTCTTGATAATTCCCAAATATTGAGATCATATAGAGAGAATTTGCCCAGAATGCAGACTACAACAAAATTAAATTAGAAATCAGCTACAACCATAAACAAGATGAAAAGACAACCCTCAGAATGGAAGAAAATATTTGTAAATGAAGCAACTGACAAAGGATCAATCTCCAAAATATACAAAAAGCTCATGCAGCTCAACAGCAAAAAAACAAACAACCCAATCCAAAAATGGGCAGAAGACCTAAATAGACATTTCTCCGAAGAAGACATATAGATGGCCAAGAGGCACATGAAAAGAGGCTCAACATCACTAATCATTAGAGAAATGCAAATCAAAACTACAATGAGGTTATCACCTCACACCAGTCAGAATGGCCATCATCAAAAAATCTACAAACAATAAGTACCGGAGAGGGTGTGGAGAAAAGAGAACCCTCTTGCACTGTTGGTGGGAATGTAAATTGATACAACCACTAGTTTCTTAAGGAACCTCCATACTGTTTCTTAAGGAACAGTATGGAGGTTCCTTAAGAAACTAAAAATAGAACTCCGATATGACCCAGCAATCCCACTATTGGGCATATGCCCAGAGAAAACCATAATTCAAAAAGATACATGCACCCCAATGTTCACTGCAGCATTATTTACTATAGCCAGGACATGGAAGCAACCTAAATGTCCATCAACAGAGGAATGGATAAAGAAGATGTGGTATATATACACAATGGAATATTACTCAGCCATTAAAAGGAACGAAATTGAGTCATTTGTAAGACATGGATGGACCTAGAGTCTGTCATACAGAGTGAAGTAAGTCAGAAAGAGAAAAACAAATATTGTATACTAACATATATATGTGGAATCTAAAAAAATGGTAGAGATGATCTTATTTGCAAAGCAGAAACAGAGACACAGATGTAGAGAACAAATGTATGGATACCAAGGGGGAAGGGGGGGGTGGGATGAATTGGGGGATGGGGATTGACATATATACAGTATTAATACTATGTATAAAATAGATAACTAATGAGAACCTAAAAATAAATAAATAAATATATAAGATTCACTAAAAAAAAGAAAGGAAAATCTTGAGCAAATATGAGCCACTGTTATAGTTGCTCTTTGTAACTGCAAGTCCCTTGAGCTCAGGGTCTTGATGGATAGAAGGAAAATGAATAACAACAACAACAACAACAACAAAATCAGCTACAGAAAGATATTTTGAAAATTTGCAAATATTTTGAAATTAAACATTAAATTTGTACATAAATCATAGGTCCAGGAAGAAATCACAAGGCAAATAAGAAAATACCTTGAACTGAGTGAAAATAAAAACACAACATATCAAAATCTGTGGGAGGCAGTTACAACAGCAATTAGAGTTACATGTTTTGTTTTAAATGCTTCTACCAGATATTGAGAGAGAACTAAAATCAATGATTTAAGAACACATGGAACGAGAAGCATATGAGCAAATTAAATCCAAACAAGTAGAAAGAACAAAAAATAAAAATAAGAGATGTTAATAAAATAGAAAACAAAAACACAAAGAAAAAATAGTGAAAAGATCAATAAAACCAAAATGTGGTTCTCTGAAAATATTAAAAACACTTATATACCTCAGTTAGAATCATCAACAAAAAAATAAAAATACATGAATTACTAATAACAGGAATATAAGAAGAGATTCACAGATCCTACAGATATTACCAGAAGGAGGGAAAATTATGAACAATTAATGCCAATAAATTCAACAATCTACATGAAATTTACAAACTACTTGCAAGACAAAAATTACCAGAACTGACTCAAAATGAAATAGAAAATCTGAATGGCTATATTATTTATCAGTAGAATTTTCTAATGAAAAATGCATGCAAAGAAAGCCCTCAGACCTACATGAATTCTGTAAAATATTGTTAGGAAGAAATAATAAATTTCATATAAACTCGTACATCAACATGTAAATGGACACAGTGTAGACCAATCATAAAACAGAATACTACTCAGCAGTACAAATGGACAAACTACCAACCCTGCAAAAAGACACATGATGCATCTAAAAGTGTTATACTGAGTTTAACCAGACCCAAAGAGAGTATATTATATGATTTTATGTATGAAACTCTAGGAATGCAACAGAAGAAATTGAACTTGATGATTAGCAATTCACCTTAAATTTTAAATTCTACGAATTGATGGAAACTGTATTAATTTTCCATCTATTTACATTTTTAATTTCTTGCTAGGCTGTATTTATTTACCTTAAAATAATCCTACTATTTTTGTTATACCATTCCACTCCTTACTAGTAAATGTCTTTTTTTCTTTCTATATAAAGTCCTAACTATAGAAACGAAACCATTTTTACTAAATTAAGCCATTATCATATACATGAATAAAAAATACCAAGAAATGAGAAATTGTGCATTAAGAAATAGATTTTTCAGATTAAGCTTTTCTATGCATATTATTTTTCTGCCCATTTGCAAGTATTCTCATATGCCATCTTTCCTTACATGACACCTACATTTGAGACTATTACATATTATATATATATTATAATAAAATAACATTGTATTCCTTTGGACTTCTTTTTCCTAATAGTAGCTAAATAAGAGTAGATGTGAATATTTGAATTTTATTTAAGTCTGTTTAGTGAAAAATTTAAGAGCGTGTAACCATTTTTCACATCTCTTCAACACGTTTTGGGGTTGAAAGAAAAAGTTGGCATTATGTTCTGAGCTATTTAGGTCTCTTATTAAATACACAATAAATTAGAAGAATCTTACTTAATGTAAACATGAGTTCAGTCTCTGTTCAGGTATCCATTCCTACATCTAGAGAGACTAAAAATTTCTTCCAGAACAGGTTTTCTACTCATTTTCCACATTGATTGTCTCCAGACCCAGGCAAAATTAAAAGTTACGGGTTTCACCTGCACACACACTTCTAAACAATGTATCCAAGTTTTGCTGAGTTTTGGAAAGTATGCTGAAGGTTTGTTTTGTGTTCAGGGCAAAGGTTGACTTCTTCCTTATTACAAACTATTTTGCTACCTCAATCTTTCCATGAAACAAGAGACAGAAATTCCCTCCTGAAAGTCACTGCCTTGCAGGAATACAGAATTACAAGTCAAACAAGAAGGCCTCAGGAGAAACAAAAGTTAATAGCAAGTGACCTTATTTGCATCCACATTCTATCAAACAATTCTAGGTTTGTTGGCTTAGTGAGAAAATGATTTTTCCTTTAAATCCTCACAGTATGTTCTTTCTACTATCCTTCCTAATCTCACCATGTTAAAATATGTCCTGTTGGTGGAATCCTGAACAAATACAGTGTTTATATTAAAAGACAGAAGTATCTATAATTGATCTCACATATGCAAATCTGTTTATTATAATAAAGGATAGCTTAAAATTTGGCAGACACTGACCTCTAATACGAGATAACATAAAGACGATAGTCCAGGAAGACTATGACCATTCTCTTTAGGATTCATAAGTAAGAAGATAAGTGATCAGTATTAATTGTGAATGATACAAGCATTCCCCAAAAAAGAGAATTCAAAATAAAGGGAATAAGCATACATTTATTCTTATTTAAGCATGCAAAAAATATCAGATTGCATGCATTATTAAGCACGCAAAAATAAATTTTCTGAGAGAATCTAGGCTTAAAAATTCTTGTTTGGAATCATTACTGATACATTCATCTGTCTGTACTTTGAATAAGAGATCAATGCTAATAATTAATTTTGGTAAACTTCAGACAATATATTTACTTTGCATGAATGAGAGCTGATAAGATTCCAAATACTTCCTATAGAAAGCTCAGTTATCTTCTTTGAACTTAAAAAAAATCAGTGACTGACTTCAATATATGGAAAAATAACATATAAGATTTAAAATCCATATACATATAGAATACATATTTGAGTGTGAACAAACGTGTATATTGTGCATATGCCTGTTTACAAGGAAACAACTGCATAGATAACATTGTACACACTTTAGCCATCTATTCCTCAATTATTTTAGTATGAATTTTGTAAATAAATTTTAATGAATATTAATGTGATCTCAATCACGTCTTTTTGATGCATTACCAATATCTGAGTGCCTTGTCTATGGAAAGTACCAACATTTGAATACCTGTTCTATAGAAAGTACTTACTAGAGGCTGGGGATACAGAGATAATTAGAGAATATGCCTGCTCTCAAAATTCATAACATAATGAGCCTTACTAAATTTGAAGTATTAGAAAGATGGAATTAAACAATTTCAATCTCTAAAAGGAAAAGATATTAAGGCTTCTTATATCTCTCTCCAAAGTTTGTTAAGAAATGATCCATATTTTAATTTATTTGCTAAATGCTATTTTAAAGTTGATTTATTATTCTTATTTGAGTAATACATACATGCACATAATTTTAATCCTATGGGCTTAAAAGCCAGTGGTTTCCTTCTCTACTGCTCGCCCTCTGTTACTCTCACTTAAAGAACCACCATTAACTGTTTACATGTTTTCATTTGTCTGATGGCTATTTTCAAGTCTCTAAAATAATATGCTGATACAGCCCTGTCTTGATGTTCCATTGTTAGATTTTTAAAAGAAAGACGTTCACAATAGTTATCTTTTCTGTCATAATTTTACAACATTAGGGATAAAATTTACATTCTGCTGCATAACATAACTAGATCTTCTTTGTTCCTTAGTTGGTTTTAAATGTTGAAAACTCAATAAATCAGAATATGCATTATTACAAATATATAAATAATATTCAATGTAGTGTCAAGCAGTATGCTACGACTACATATTTTCCCTGAATTTTTTTAGTATTTTGTATTTCTGCTCTTACCATATTTATATAGTGATTTAAGTAGCTTAGTTATACAATATTTTATACGGATTATTTTTAATATTTGCCTTTTTCTCCAAAAATAGCATCTCAAACTTTGCTGAGATCATGCAATTTTTTTTTTTTTAAGTTTATTTCTGCTCTTTTAAGTATGTCTGTCTGCACTAGGGCTGGTTTTCTGATTATCTTGATGTTTATTTTTGCTTCAACTATTTCATAGATTTTTTTTTTAATCCACCCATATTTAAGAATGAAGCAATAGAAAGGCTGCTGGTATCTCTCATTATCTGAGTGGGTACTGCTGACTGACAGGAAATGTTTAGGATTAGATGTTAGGCAGCTAATCCCAAAGGGAATACAGAAGGCTTTGATTTGCAGCAGGAATACCCACTAGCTGAAACATCATGTCATAGTTGCTTATATTTTTTGCAAGAAATATCTTCTTTTATATATGTGGGTTTGAATGATTATTTGCTTGTTGAACATGTAAATACCTGGCCTCTCTTCCCTTCATATGCAGTGTTTGGAGCGTCAACTATTTTGTCATGGTACCCTCAATTAGTCTTCTCTTTCCTGCCTAACTTCTTACAGCTGCTCCCCATTATCCATCTGAATCAGGAACCTGTGTTGATTTTGCTAAGCAGGCCTCATATTCTAGCTGCACTTTCTCGCTTCCATTTCTTCCATCAATCACTCCTCTTCCATATGTCTTCTGTTGTTCTACTATTACACTTTAAACCTCCTTTATTCTCATTTTAATGCAGTTTCAGGAAGGAGAGGCTGTAAGTGTTTGTTCTGCAAGTGACCACTTAGATGACCTAGAACAAGACATACAACTTATCTGGGCTTCTAATTTTCCATCTACAAAACGGAAGGGGGTTCAGATATTTGACTTAAATTAGCATTTCCCTCACTATGTTCCTTGGAATAGTTGTTCCATTAAGTATTAATAGATATTTTATGATTAAATATTAGATGCTGCATAACATATCCACCCCTCGCGATTTACATACACTTTGGTGTAATAAAATCTGGGAAAACCCAGCAAAGGAACTTGTTTAACATTCTGTTACCCAGCATTACTCATCATGGAAATCTATAATTAATGAAGAACCTACAATATCTCAGATAATTAGTGGTGTTTACTAATTTTATATATAATGATTTGTGTATTTTTTTAGGAAATGACAAAAGTCTTGGAATGGAAAATCTTCACAGCTTTGTTTAGAAATTGCTGTAAAAACACCTTCAAAAAGAATCGATTGACAGAAGTACTAAAAAAAAAAAAAAGACATCACAAACGGAATCGATTTTCTGTTGACATTTGTAAAACATTAAGGCTCTTTCGTACAAATTTAGTCGAAAGTTTAGGCCCTGCTAAACATTCTAGGCCATTGTGCAAATCTATACTGACAATAAGAAAATAATTTAACAGCGATGAGCTAATAATTCCAATGTTTATAGGAGGGTAAAGCAATCAAAATTCTCTTAAAACACCATATGAGTAGTTTAAATAAAAAAAGAATACTGATTTTCTTGGTGTTTTCAACTTGTAGTATATTATGACTGTGACTTCTAAAAATACTGTAGGGCTTCCCTGGTGGCGCAGTGGTTGAGAATCTGTCTGCCAATGCAGGGGACACGGGTTCGAGCCCTGGTCTGGGAAGATCACACATGCCGCGGAGCAACTAGGTCCGTGAGCCACAACTACTGAGCCTGTGCGTCTGGAGCCTGTGCTCCGCAACAAGAGAGGCCGCGACAGTGAGAGGCCGCGACAGTGAGAGGCCCACGCACCGCAATGAAGAGCGGACCCCGCTTGCCGCAACTAGAGAAAGCCCGCGCGCAGAAACGAAGACCCAACACAGCCAAAAATAAATAAATAAATAAATAAATAAACGAAAAAAGGCCACAGGCAAAATTATTAAATAAATAAATAAATAAATAAAAATACTGTATGTTCAGAAATTCAACTCTGTGCTATTTTAAAGCTGAAATCAGAATATTTTGGAGGAAAAAAAGGACAGTTTTCTTTGGCTGGGAAACACAGAGTTAATTCTAGCTTCTCTCCTTATTTCAGTCAGTTCCTATACAGATCTTGTATAAACTTACACTTGAAGTCCACCTCGTCTCCCCTCTTCTGTAAAGCCCTCCTCAGATTACACACATTAACAGAGATACCACTTTTCTGAACTCTCATTATCTGTAATTTTCACTGCACAATTTAGCAGTTGATTTGATTGAACACAATTTGACTGTAGTGAGTTTATATTGTTTTATCATTTATTGATTCAGTGTGCATTTCTTTATCCTCCCTATTTAAACTGTGATTTCTTAAAAACACGTACCCTTGATCTTACTCAGCACCTACCCAGGGACGAACCCATTATAATTAACCAAGATGTTTACTGATTATCTGAGTGTAAAAGTGGAAATCAAGACAGCTGTTTTTAAGCCAAAATATTAATCATATGAAATAGATATTCCTATTTATAACAAATAGAAATGTAACATTGTTATAAATGGAATATATTTTCATGCTTTTGGAATTTGCTTTCATTTCTTAATTGTCAAATTTTGTACAACCACATATTGGTATTAGCCTTTTGGCATATATGATTGACATTATTCTATAAAGTATCTTTCAATGTTTAGCCCATACTTGTTTCTATAACTGAAAATCTCTCTTGATTAAATGGGAAAACTAATAAAAACAATTCAAATACAACGGGAATGCTACAAATCTTTACCAAATATATCAACAATTATTATGTAATAGATACAGAACTAGATACAGTGTAGGATTAAAATTTAATAATATCTTATCCTTTTCTTCAAAGATAATGAGAGTAAAATAAAGTAAAATAAATTAAAACTATAAATAATTCTATTAATTTTAACATATAGGTAGCCTTTAACATAAAAATAATAGAAGAATGCCAAGGAGAAAGGTCATAGGGAATGCCTTATAAGAAGGTTAACAATTAAACTAGGCTTTGAAAAGCTATGAAGAACCTGTAGTATACTCTCAGAATTTTTTTTTCATTTATTCAACGAGTACTTAATGCACCCCTAGTATGAACCAGAGATATTTTTAATAGCAAATCTTCGACTTTCAAGATTCAATATGGTTCATTAAACTTTCCAAAATCACCAGACCCTACATAGTGATGAGTTTAGGTAATACTATGTACGATCTAAAAGTGCATGTGAAGTTAAGTAATAAAATGAGTTTTGATTATAGCCTGTAAAATAACCCCAAAGAAAGTTTTAAAATGTGCTACATTGTCTTGCTTGATTGCAACAATTTTTTTTTTAGATCAAAGTGAAAGTTTTATTCCAGAAGACAGGAATGCTTGAAGGAGAGGATTACAACAATTTTTTGAAGGAAGAAAGGATTGTTTTAAAGGACAACTTAGATTAGAAAAATTTCTTAGATGAAAAATAATTATTTTTCATAAATTATAGCCACACAAAATATCTTCAGACTAAAAACAGTAGGAACTGAAGTCTAAGATAAGCCGAGGTCAAGACTGCAATGTCACAAAACATTTAGACAGAACTTGTTTCTTTTTCCTCATTAATTATCAATATTCCATACCTCATACATCTAGTATGAGGCTTAAGTTGATCAGACCTATTAAGTAATTTGTGTTTTGAAGATAAACTTGCTCAGCTCTATGAGTATGAAATATATATACTGTCAGGAATTAATTAGCTTGATTACTGCTTTCTAAAGTACAGTCCTAGGAATCCTAGTCCAAAGAAATGTTCCTACAGTCAAAATAAATTTCAAGCTACAGACTCAAATGTGCAAGGAATGCAATTTTCTATACTTTTCTTCCACTGAGCATAATTTCTAAGTTGGGTTTCCATTCCAGCCTGTTGTGGAAATACAATTTCAATCACTCAAAGTCCCTGGGGGACAGGCGGTATCTTGTCTGGGTTGTCATTGTCCATGAAAGCAGCATCTTCCGAGGTGTCCTTTTCCTTTTCTGATGTCTGATGGTTAGGCCACGCGACCACCACCACACGGCCTCGTTATGTCCTGTTCAGGGCTGCCAGCTCTTGGTGCTGGGCCCATGCTGCTCTTAATCATGTAGGAAACAAACTTCTCTGGAGCTTTCATGGAGCTAGGACACAGATTCTCTTCGCTTTTATTTCTCTCCCCTACCACACTTTCTCTTCTCTATCCAGTTCAAAAAACAAACTTTAGAGAGTTTCTCAAGAAGATACATAATCATAGTGGCTGTCTGAAAATTCTGAATCCAAAACCCTTTCCAATTTGGCATTCTTCAAACTTATTACAGGACACTTAAAAAAAATACCTAGTAGTATTCACCAGAACAAATGTTCCCTGGAACACAGCTTGAGAAACACCTGCATTAATCCTTGAAATAATTTAGTAGCAGTAAAAGTGCTATTAAAACTTTTTGCTACTGTTTAGAAATAAGAAAGAAAACTGTATTATGGTATAAACAAAGTTCCCAAATTGTTCTGACATGCAATAATATCTATTTTTAAAATCTGTTATTTTATGTTTTGTTTTTGAAATAAATATTTAAAATGGGTACTCAGTGAACAGAATAGGACATTTTATCCTAAATCCAAATTATGTAATTTTGAAATAGCTTCCTTGTTTCAGGGAAATAGCTACAGTCTTCACTATGAATCTGACACCATTAACAGATAATGAATGTCCTTTGTAACATTCTCTAGAGAAAGAGCAGTTTGCCTGCCATGTAATGTCATACTCAGGAGTTTCATTAGGCTTACATAAAGCCTTACTAGTTAGATCTCAAAAGCCTAAGACCTTTTCAAGATTTTTCTTTTTTAGGGCTAGTTCACAATTACTTTAATGTATACTTTTTAGTTTTTAATAATGTGTTTACAAATTTTCTTACAAAAATTAAAAAGCAGATAAGTACATATTTATCATTAAAAAGGATTCCTACATGTTCTGAAATCAGCATCTTGTTTAATTTCATGTCCAAATCAATGTTCCTTGGGAAATGGTATACAAATTTATGACTTATGATATCATGATTATCTTATGTATTTAACTCTGCATCCACAAGCAAAAGAAATTATGTATGTATGTTAAAATTCACTTTCATCTGTATATTTGAAATTTTCCTGATTTATTTAAGCCTTTTTTTTTAAGATGGTCATATTTGTAAGTGTGGTAGAAGTTAAGTCATGATAAGGAGGTGAGAATGCCTTTATTTGTAATCAGACAGTTAATGATGTTTGAATATGTTAATATTTGATTCTTCAGGACCAAGAATCTCTGCAACAACAACAACAAAATAAAGACTGCGGGGGGGGGGGGGGGGGGGCGCGGAGAATGGATACATGCATGTGTATGGCTGAGATGCTTTGCTGTGTACCTGAAACTCTCACAGCATTGTTAATCGGCTATACTCCAATATAAAATAAAATGTTTAAAAAAGCAAGGATGAGGGCAAGTAATGTAAATATTGGGATTATGTAAATCAAGGCAAATTCTTAGATTAAATGGCAGAATAAGTATTTTTCATGTCATGAAAGTTATAGAAACTTTAAAAATTTAACCTTTACACAATTGATGTATACTGTAATCATTTGATTCTTACTATTTAACTGCTTTTAAAGATAGGATTTCAACATGCAAATATCATTACATAATTTTTATTAAATAAATTGGTTTAAAATATAGGAAAACTAGAATCTATAATCCCTGTGAATTTGTTGTTCCCAGACACAGGGCTAATAAAGTGTGAAACTGTGATATTCACAAACAGTTTGAAAGTCACTCTCATTGGTGACTAAAGAGAAAAGGTCAGAAATCCTGCTCTACCTCTGACTGGCTATTTGCCATCTGGCAAGGAATTTAATTATGTGCTTCAAATTAACCAATTTATAATAAATGCCTGTCTTCTAAAGAAATTTTATGACTCTATTAATATAAAACTGTTGCAACATGTTGCATTCAAGGTCCTCCTAAAGTGTTAATGTCTGTATATTAATCTGAACTTTTGTTTTATCATTAAACTATCAGCCTGCTATGTGCTAAAGTCTGTTGGAGGTCTTAAAAATTAAGCTATGTCTATATTTGACCAACTTCAGCCCTATAATAACAGGGGGTTTTTGGATAATGGTCTTGGTTAGTATTTGGTTTGCCACTAGTGTAAGCCATTGGATACTTTTAGAAATAGCATAGGAAAGCAGAAACAAACATAATCTCTATTATTCTAAAATGACAAGATCAATAACAATTTGAATGATCATGCAGAAATCTTCCTTGACAACTGCCCATCTCTGCATTGATGATCAAGCAGTAATTCAGGAGTAATGTAGAATATAATTCTCACATCACAAGAACTCTCAGAATGCAAATTGAGTGCCTTAATGTCCCTCAGTGCTGGTAACAAAACTGGGTATGCAGAGGCAAAGAGGAACAGAGTACCCAGCATGCCAATTAATTTTAAGTCTCCAATGTCACCCAGCTAATTTTATAAGAAATCTCACTGGTGCAGTGTGGATTTTCCTCCACTGAATTTTATTTTGGTGGCAAAGTTCTATCGGCATGGTGACACGCTCTGATTATAAGAAGGTCAAAAGTAAAGGATGGTGTTTATCACTAACAGAAAAATCTTGGGAGCTTAAAAAATGAGAGAATATTATTATATAAGAGTTATCATTTATTCATGTACTTTATTCATAGTTGCTATTATAAAATAAATTTTATTAAATATGACAACAATATTTTCAGACCCTTAGTTTTATGTTTTGAGGTAGAGCTAGATTGTTGTTTATATATTATAAATTTGGATGCTTTTAATTAGGTTCACATCAATGGGCTTTTGCATGGATTAATTTGTTTTGGATAATGAGGAACATCCTCTGTGTAGCAAGACTAGAATTCAAAAACACTGCACTTTAATACTCAACCCAGTGATCATAGTGTACCAGGGATCATTTAAATGGTTTTTAATTTTTAATCATAGATTTAAATACATATAGATCCTAATCTCTACAATCTGCCTTGAGCAAATGATATTCATAGTATAGTAAGAATAACTTGTAAAATAAAACTTGTGTTCAAGTTATCTTGATGCACACATAAACCCAGAGAATTAGAAAACTGAAATAATATTATAAATGAAAACAAAAACTCTCCCTTTTGCCTGGACATGATGTATGGCATTCTTTTTAACAAAATTTATTGTGGTTTTTATAATTATAAAATCCATGTTCAAATATGGTACAATGGGAAAACATTTTTTAAAAATTTAAATAACACAAACGTCACTCATAATTATGCCACCCAGAGATGACTATTTTGAACTCTTGAGTTAACTATTCATTAGACCCTTCAGAACTCTAAGACTGACAAGATAAATGTTAGCTATTTGGCAGCCCCAGAAAAAGTGGGATGTTTGACACACTGATCAACTCTTTTCCTCCTCAGAAGAAGCTGAGAGCTGGATGCTTCATCCACTCACTCTCTGGGCAGAGGGAAGAATCTACTGATCCAAGCTGCCATCTCCTTTGTCCTCCAGGTGGCTAGACTGTGCCAGTACTGACATAGCTCCAAGACTGGAAAGACAGAATCCAGTCCTCTGGGGACACCCCTCAGAAAAGCTGGGGTGCTGGATGCACAAATTAACCCTTTTCACACCTGGGAAAATCTGGGAACTAGTGGGTTTCTCCTTGATTATATGGTTTTGTGCCAGGGGTAGGGATTCTGGAATGTCCCAAATCTCACCACTAGCTTCACTGAGTCTGGTTTCACATTCTCCTAGGAGCAGGAAACTTTTAATTCATTTCTGGGGTTCTCACAAAGAGAATTTGTCCATGAGTTGTTGCTGAATCTTTCTGTTTGTTGGGGAAAAACAGAGTCCAGGGTTTCCTGCTCTGCATCTTGCTGATGTCAGTTCCATTGGTTTCTCTATTACCAAACATTCGAGCTTTTGGTAATATGTTTGTTTTGAAGAAAAGTAATTTGAATTTAAATTTTCGATTTATTAAAATATATTCATTTAAATAAGTAGGAATCACAAGACTATAGCAGGAAAAGTGAATAAGATCATAAGTAAGATTCTTCAACATTGCAGGAAGCTCTCTTCTCAACTATTTCCTTCTAATTCATAAATTTTAAAATGACACTTTTCCCTATCCCTTGTTTCCAGATTTTGTGTGAACATATAAATAACAATAATATTGATAATAATGATTATAATAGGTAAATAGCATGTAGTGAAAGTTTACTATGTACTATTACACTATTAATCAGTGTTGTCACCTTTCCTATCTATTTGATAACACCTTTGGAATACACATGAATTGTTATGAAAGAAACTGTTGAAGCAGGAGTTTAAAGAATGCTACTTAAATCCCATGAAACTGGAATATCTTCGATTTCAAAACTATATATAATTATATGTTTATATAATTATAATTATAATATACAATCATAATATATAATTATAATATATAATTTTTCTACATTTTCTAGTGCTATAATTATTAAATAATGACCAGCCAGAGTAAAAGGAACACTGTTCATAAGACGAATTTTGCTAGTTCCACAATATAATACCTGAACATATGTACCTTTACTTTGGAAGGCCTTGGATTATACAGATGATAATAATATCATAATTGCTCATTTCTATTAACTTAAAACAGTATATTTCCATGTAATATACAAAGGTATTCCCATCCATTTTTCCATTTGATCATCACAAAATTAAAACTAGCATTTATCTATGAATAATCAATCTATGCAGTTGGTTGAAATGAGTAATTATTTTCCTTTCTGACAAGAGGCCGTTTTTTTATCAGAATAGTTTCAATCTGACTCTTCATTTTACTAAGAATTTCTAAAATCATAACACCTCATTGTGGTCTTTATCACTAATCTAGTTCAAATGTCTTCCTAACTCAACAATCCTGTCTGCAGTAGTTCTAATATTTGAAGTTTCTTCCAGTTTCCAAAATTCTGTTAATGATTCTTTAAGAACAGCAGATGCATGATATGGCTTCAAAAAGGACCACATGGGAATAATGCCTTCAAAATTCTTTGCATAATTATATATTAAAATTTATTTCCTTTGCTTTTGGTTCCATGCTCGTCCAGTGATATAGGCAAATTGAGTTTTGGATTCTGATTCTCACTTAGAGAAAACAACTCACTTCTTGGCACCTGATTAATTACCAGGCCTATCTTTCATCTTGATTGTCCCTCACAGACACCTCCCTCTGTGTTCTGCACATCCAGTCAATGACCTCATGTTGTCTGTGTGCACATTTTAGAACCTGAGTCAAGTGCATTTTGTAAGGTTTCATAAGCATATGTCTTGTCAGTATTTAAAATTAACATATCTAAATTTAAAGTTTCAAAATGCGCCATCATTTACCCCATTTCTTTCAAACTTTCAATTCTCCATGACACAATCCAGCCAAAAAAACTCAAAACGTCCTTAGCTTCTTCTCTTTCCTTCATTCCCACGCTAGCAGTTTTCAGTTTCCCTTTATATTGCTACAAAGCTTCTTTCTAGCCATTCTCCCTGAAAAAACCCCACATGCTCCTGCTTTCACCCCTAGGCCCTTTGAATAGCATCAAGGCAACCTCTAGCAGCTAGACCTTCTTCTTTAGACCAACTCTTCTATATCCTCTGCCAAAACACTCACAGAATCATAGAAAAATGCAGTTTTAAAGCTTTAAAGGGTCTAAGAGATTTAACCCATGGCTTTTCCTGTATTTTCCTAAATCCAAACTCTGATTGTGTCTCCCTTCACATCTGGCTCAAAATTCTCAATGACTTTCTTTAACATAACAAATTAAGTTCAAACATTTGACCTTATCATGCAAACTTGTAACAATCTACAGTCAGTTCATCTTTCCAGCTTTAGCTCTTCCCATTCCCCTCCATGGTTTGTATACCCCAGCCCACCCCTTTCTAGTCATGGACTAATGTATTATTCTCTTCCATCTTCCATATATTAAGATTTGATTCTTACCTATCCTTAGTTCATGCTCATTTCATTTCTGTAGCTAAAGAGAATTTCAATCTTTGAGTTAGTTATTTCTATGTGCATATAACATAGAAATATAACATCAGCATCTCAGGTACCATTTACTGGTATAGGTATCATTTAGTCTTTCTTCCCTATCAAGATAGTAATCTCCTTGAGGAAGTGTATTATTTACATTAGGCTCATTTTTTCCCTTTTGTAGAGCACCTCCAATTGAGCTTTACGTATAGGAGCTTTCAATAAATTTTTGATGAGTGAGTGAATCAAATCAAGTGATAGCATTTACTCATCCCCCAATTCATCCTTTGGAATCTTTTGAGACATATGAGATGAGCTCACGAATTTCCCAGCCACAGGAAAAAAATATTAGCTGACACTTTTTCATGGATCCCTATGTTTTAATAACCATGAACCAAAGATCTTTATTTTTGTTTCTCTGTGCTGTTTTGTGCAGTTCTTGCCCCATGATTTTTTTTCTCTGATTAGAGGTTCTGTGTCTACAAATCATGAAATCTTCATGGGTTCAGTGACTTCCTATAGTAAATAAGATGATGTGGCCTCAGTGAATACGGTAACTACCTTGTTATAAAGGCACCTTACAGAACGCACACTCAAAAACAAACAAAAAAAGTGAAGGAGTGCTGCTTTTGTCTTTTAATCTTCTTGCCTTTTTCCACAGAAAAATCCCACCTCATGCTTTTTTTTCTTTAGCATAAAAATCATGAACTTTGGGGGAAATTAAAACAAACCTTATCATTGTCTGAGTTGTCTCAGTTTTTATATTTTTGTTAAAGAACATGTTATTTACAACTTTATTGAGTTAATTATTTTACAGAAGCATATACAATTTTATTAGTTTTATCAGTAGTTTCATTCTAGGGTTTTGTTTATTAACTATTTAGTTAAGTTTCAAATTAAGGTAAAATAAATCCATATGTACTAAGACTTCATATATTCCTTCCACTTTTAGCTATGATATGATATGAAAATTTTACTTAGAAGACAATTTCAAATTCCAGGCTCATGAACAAAAGAAGCTTAGTTCACATTTTTTTTATACAAAGAATGACAAATTGTGTGAAAGAGTTCAAAAATTAAAATTAACAAATCTGGAGAGTATGCAGTAAACATGGCTGAGCAATATGATATACAGTTGACCCTTGAACAACTTGAGGGCTAGAGGTGCTAGCCCCCATGCAGTCGAAAACAGATATAGATATAGATATAGATACAGATATACAGCCCTCCTTCAATATCCATGGTTTCAATCAAAAAACATGTAATACTGTAATATATATTTACTGAAAAAAATCTTCCTATAAGCACAGTTCAAACTCGTGTTGTTCAATGGTCAACAATATATAACATATATAAATTTAGATTTATTTCAGTCTTAATACCTACATAATTTCAAAACTTCCTTGAGTACATAGTATAAATCTACAACTAAAGTCCAACTTTTTCAGCAAAACCATAGTTCTAAATTTCTGAACTTTTAACATGAAAAAATATATTATTTTGAGATATGTTTTATTGAATGCTGGATTTTTGCTTATGTAAATGTTATCTAGTTTGATAATTTAGGTTGTAATGCAAAACTATTTGTCCTTCCTTCTTTCATCCAACAAGCATTTAAGTACCAATTTTGTCCCAGATTCTGTGCGTGGCACTGAGGACAGGAAATTAAGTAAGGCACATTTCAGCCATCAAAGCTCTTACAGTTTAGCCGAGGGACATGTGTGTAAATAAGGACAATCTTGCTTTATATCCTCTCTATGAATCCTCATTAGTGTGTATCATGTATAACAAGGGAAGATGTTAAACTGAACCATATGAAAATGTGGTTTTGTAATTCAAGAGTGATTGAATGTCAGCAATTTCACATGGTTCCATTTATAAAAAGAAATGGCAATTCTAAATTAAGAGAATGATGATGAGGAATAAAACAAGTCTTGGATAATGAGTTCAAATTCTCTAGACCAGGTGAAATGCAGATTGCATCAGTCCTGGGCTTGTTTGCCATCAGATCCATTTCATCCTTCCTCTGCTCTGTGCCACTGAGGGACTGACCCATTTAAGTTGCAGTTTGGCCAATTAAGATTCAGTCTGGAGACTGGAAGGTAGCACTTTTCTGTTTCTGGAAGTGTCTTTGGTCGTGTCTATGTTTTTTCAATGGCTGCAGCTCCTACTGGGAAGACCCACCACTATTTCTGCTTCTTCTGAGTGATTTCAAGCACTTAGGCTCTGTTAATATCATCTCCCTTCTTTGTTCCTCTAATTTAGGATTTACAGTGTCCTTCTGTTGTGACTATCTTAGTTGTCCTATTGTCCTGCCCAGTTTCTTAGTTATTTTTTAAATCATTTGTCTTAAATTATCTGAGATTTTACATATAAAGAATATTTTCTGTTTTATGAATAGATCTGACTGATACAAAATTAAGGGGCAAATGTGCTCATATCTCTCTTATTTCTGACTACTCTACAAAGATATTTCTTTGCTTTAGGAACAGTATGTGATCCACCTCTATCTTAGGAAAGATAAAGGCTATCCCTGAACAGCCTCCTCAGTTCCTTCAGAGAAAACATGATTAAGCCTATAGATCAGCTCATGATTTTTCTGCCCTTAAATGAGCTTCCTTCATCCCACCAACACCTACACCTTTCTAGCAACTGGAAAGCCTTAACCTTAGCCAAGATACCTCATGCCAAGTAAACCTCTAACCTCTTCATGATGCTGTTTGGCTAGGATTAAGAATTGAGCAAAATCTTTTATATCTAGCAGACTATAAAATTATCAGTACTGCTTGCTAGAAAATACAGATACTAGCATCTCTACCCAGAGATTCTGACTCAGAGTCTGAGTGTGGCAAATGAATCTATATTTCAGCGAAGTACCCAACAATATTCAGATAAAGGTTTTCCATGGACCGTGATGCTTGGGCACACCAAGGAAAATAACTAGAGACATCTGGACATTTGGGTTGGAATATTTGGCCTTCTTATTCAATGCCAGTGTAACATTTTCCCTGAGTTATTCTTTCTCCTAAAATACTGTAGGCCTAGAAACTTTGGAATCATCACATTTACTAAAGAACTCCTTAGGCCAGAACCAAACTCCTACACTGCCTATGTCTTTTTGACAAAAAAGCCTAATGATGACTTCCAGGGCATGGCCAAGCATGTTAGATAGATAGATAGATAGATAGATAGATAGATAGATAGATACCTATATAATACATTTTACATATACTATATATCTATATAATATTAACATATATATATACATAATTATCTGCTGAAGTGAGATTCAGGTGGATCAATTCACACATGGCTAATAAAACAGACACAGTAGAAAACATGAATCTATGAAGGTTTATTTTTATTTCTTTAAAGAAAAAAAAATAAGTGGCCTGCATGCCCTGTCCAAGAGTTTTAATGGGGTATAAATCTAACATGATTTCATTGGATCAGAAAGCTCAAGTTCACTAATCATTAATATTCTTTACTCTTTTTATTAAGCTAGAGCGAATCACTCAGAAGGATGCAACACTCAGTGATAAAATAAACCAAAAGTTACATGTCCTAGTGTTTGTGTTTTCCTTCCATAATTGTTCCACTAATTAGAAATAAAGATTACATTAAGCATAATTTCTTTGTCATCATTAGATAGTATAAATAAGCTTACATAACCAGATTTACCAATAATATGTGAGAAAAGACTGGTTATTGGTTTGGCTAAAATCTCAAGTTTTCTACTGCACAGGGAAAAGTCAGTGATGTCTAGTTTGTAAGAGGCACCATAAGGCAAAGAAAGACAAGTCACAGATTGAGATAAAGAACAAGTCAATAATAAATATAAGCAACCAATTTTTAATGCGAAAAAGATTTGAAGTAACATTTCATAAAAAATGATGTACAAAAGTCCAATAACTGTATGAAAAAGTGCCCAATGTCATCAAGGAAAAGCAAATTAAAACTACAGTGAGATACCACTCCACATACCTCAGAGTGACGAAAAATAAAGAGACCGACAACTTCAGTGTTGGAAAGATGTGGAGAAACTGGAGCTCTCATACATTGTTGGTGAAAATGTAAACTGGTACAACGGTATTGGGAATTTTATGACAGTTTCTTGTAAAACTAAATGTTAAATTATCCTATAATCCAACAATCCCACTCCTAGGAATTTACTTAAGAGAAATGACAATGTGTGTTCACAAAAAACATTGTATAAGAATGTTTACTGAGAGCCTCCCATCAAGCCTCTTAGATAGCCTCAACCACCAGAGGGCAGACAACAGAAGCAAGAAAAACTACAATCCTGCAGCCTGTGGACCAAAAACCACAGTTACAGAAAGATAGAGAAGATGAAAAGGCAGAGGGCTATGTACCAGATGAAGGAACAAGAAAAAACCCCAGAAAAACAACTAAATGAAGTGGAGATAGGCAACCTTCCAGAAAAAGAATTCAGAATAACGATAGTGAAGATGATCCAGGACCTCGGAATAAGAATGGAGGCAAAGATTGAGAAGATACAAGAAATGATTAACAAAGACCTAGAAGAATTAAAGAACAAACAAACAGAGATGACCAATACAATAACTGAAATGAAAACTACACTAGAAGGAATCAATAGCAGAATAACTGAGGCAGAAGAACGGATAAGTGACCTGGAAGACACAATGGTGGAATTCACTGCTGCGGAACAGACTAAAGAAAAAAGAATGAAAAGAAATGAAGACAGCCTAAGAGACCTCTGGGACAACATTAAACACAACAACATTCGCATCATAGGGGTCCCAGAAGGAGAAGAGAGAGAGAAAGGACCAGAGAAAATATTTGAAGAGATTATAGTCGAAAACTTCCCTAACATGGGAAAGGAAATAGCCACCCAAGTCCAGGAAGCGCAGAGAGTCCCATACAGAATAAACCCAAGGAGAAACACGCCGAGACACATAGTAATCAAAGTGGCAAAAATTAAAGACAAAGAAAAATTATTGAAAGCAGCAAGGGAAAAACGACAAATAACATACAAGGGAACTCCCATAAGGTTAACAGCTGACTTCTCAGCAGAAACTCTGCAAGCCAGAAGGGAGTGGCATGATATACTTAAAGTGATGAAAGGGAAGAACCTACAACCAAGATTACTCTACCCGGCAAGGATCTCATTTAGATTTGATGGAGAAATCAAAAGCTTTACAGACAAGCAAAAGCTAAGAGAATTCAGCACCACCAAACCAGCTCTACAACAAATGCTAAAGGAACTTCTCTAAGTGGGAAACACAGGAGAAGAAAAGGACCTACAAAAACAAACCCAAAACAATTAAGAAAATGGTCATAGGAACATACTTATCGATAATTACCTTAAACGTGAATGGTTTAAATGCCCCAACCAAAAGACATAGACCGGCTGAATGGATACAAAAACAAGACCCATATATATGCTGTCTACAAGAGACCCACTTTAGACCTAGCGACACATACAGACTGAAAGTGAGGGGATGGAAAAAGATATTCCATGCAAATGGAAATCAAAAGAAAGCTGGAGTAGCTATACTCATATCAGATAAAATAGACTTTAAAATAAAGAATGTTACAAGAGACAAGGAAGGACACTACATAATGATCCAGGGATCAATCCAAGAAGAAGATATAACAATTATAAATATATATGCACCCAACATAGGAGCACCTCAATACATAAGGCAACTGCTAACAGCTATAAAAGAGGAAATCGACAGTAACACAATAATAGTGGGGGACACTAACACCTCACTTACACCAATGGACAGATCATCCAAAATGAAAATAAATAAGGAAACAGAAGCTTTAAATGACACAATAGACCAGATAGATTTAATTGATATATATAGGACATTCCATCCAAAAACAGCAGATTACACGTTCTTCTCAAGTGCGCACGGAACATTCTCCAGGATAGATCACATCTTGGGTCACAAATCAAGCCTCAGTAAATTTAAGAAAATTGAAATCATATCAAGCATCTTTTCTGACCACAACGCTATGAGATTAGAAATGAATTACAGGGAAAAAAACGTAAAAAAGACAAACACATGGAGGCTAAACAATACGTTACTAAATAACCAAGAGATCACTGAAGAAATCAAAGAGGAAATCAAAAAATACCTAGAGACAAATGACAATGAAAACACGACGACCCAAAACCTATGGGATGCAGCAAAAGCGGTTCTAAGAGGGAAGTTTATAGCTATACAAGCCGACCTAAAGAAACAAGAAAAATCTCAAGTAAACAATCTAACCTTACACCTAAAGAAACTAGAGAAAGAAGAACAAACAAAACCCAAAGTTAGCAGAAGGAAAGAAATCATAAAGATCAGAGCAGAAATAAATGAAATAGAAACAAAGAAAACAATAGCAAAGATCAATAAAACTAAAAGTTGGTTCTTTGAGAAGATAAACAAAATTGATAAGCCATTAGCCAGACTCATCAAGAAAAAGAGGGAGAGGACTCAAATCAATAAAATCAGAAATGAAAAAGGAGAAGTTACAACAGACACCGCAGAAATACAAAGCATCCTAAGAGACTACTACAAGCAACTTTATGCCAATAAAATGGACAACCTGGAAGAAATGGACAAATTCTTAGAAAGGTATAACCTTCCAAGACTGAATCAGGAAGAAACAGAAAATATGAACAGACCAATCACAAGTAATGAAATTGAAACTGTGATTAAAAATCTTCCAACAAACAAAAGTCCAGGACCAGATGGCTTCACAGGTGAATTCTATCAAACATTTAGAGAAGAGCTAACACCCATCCTTCTCAAACTCTTCCAAAAAATTGCAGAGGAAGGAACACTCCCAAACTCATTCTATGAGGCCACCATCACCCTGATTCCAAAACCAGACAAAGACACTACAAAAAAAGAAAATTACAGACCAATATCACTGATGAATATAGATGCAAAAATCCTCAACAAAATACTAGCAAACAGAATCCAACAACACATTAAAAGGATCATACACCACGATCAAGTGGGATTTAAATTCCCAGGGATGCAAGGATTCTTCAATATACGCAAATCAATCAATGTGATACACCATATTAACAAATTGAAGAAGAAAAACCATATGATCCTCTCAATAGATGCAGAAAAAGCTTTTGACAAAATTCAACACCCATTTCTGATAAAAACTCTCCAGAAAGTGGGCATAGAGGGAACCTACCTCAACATAATAAAGGCCATATATGACAAACCCACAGCAAACATCATTCTCAATGGTGAAAAACTGAAATCATTTCCTCTAAGATCAGGAACGAGACAAGGATGTCCACTCTCACCACTATTATTCAACATAGTTCTGGAAGTCCTAGCCACGGCAATCAGAGAAGAAAAAGAAATAAAAGGAATACAAATTGGAAAAGAAGAAGTAAAACTGTCACTGTTTGCGGATGACATGATACTATACATAGAGAATCCTAAAACTGCCACCAGAAAACTGCCAGAGCTAATTAATGAATATGGTAAAGTTGCAGGATACAAAATTAATGCACAGAAATCTCTTGCATTCCTATACACTAATGATGAAAAATCTGAAAGAGAAATTATGGAAACACTCCCATTTACCATTGCAACAAAAAGAATAAAATACCTAGGAATAAACCTACCTAGGGAGACAAAAGACCTGTATGCAGAAAACTATAAGACACTGATGAAAGAAATTAAAGATGATACCAATAGATGGAGAGATATACCATGTTCTTGGATTGGAAGAATCAACATTGTGAGAATGAGTATACTACCCAAAGCAATCTACAGATTCAATGCAATCCCTATCAAATTACCAACGGCATTTTTTACGGAACTAGAACAAATCATCTTAAAATGTGTATGGAGACACAAAAGACCCTCAATAGCCAAAGCAGTCTTGAGGGAAAAAAATGGAGCTGGAGGAATTAGACTCTCTGACTTCAGACTATACTACAAAGCTACAGTCATCAAGACAATATGGTACTGGCACAAAAACAGAAACATAGATCAATGGAACAAGATAGAAAGCCCAGAGATTAACCCACGCACCTATGGTCAACTAATCTATGACAAAGGAGGCAAAGATATACAAGGGAGAAAAGACAGTCTCTTCAATAAGTGGTGCTGGGAAAACTGGACAGCTACATGTAAAAGAATGAAATTAGAATACTCCCTAACACCATACACAAAAATAAACTCAAAATGGATTAGAGACCTAAATATAAGACTGGACACTATAAAACTCTTAGAGGAAAACATAGGAAGAACACTCTTTGACATAAATCACAGCAAGATCTTTTTTGATCCACCTCCTAGAGTAATGGAAATAAAAACAAAAATAAACAAGTGGGACCTAATGAAACTTCAAAGCTTTTGCACAGCAAAGGAAACTATAAACAAGACGAAAAGACAACCCTCAGAATGGGAGAAAATATTTGCAAATGAATCAACGGACAAAGGATTAATCTCCAAAATATATAAACAGCTCATTCAGCTCAATATCAAAGAAACAAACACCCCAATCCAAAAATGGGCAGAAGACCTAAATAGACATTTCTCCAAAGAAGACATACAGACGGCCACGAAGCACATGAAAAGATGCTCAACATCACTAATTATTAGAGAAATGCAAATCAAAACTACAATGAGGTATCACCTCACTCCTGTTAGAATGGGCATCATCAGAAAATCTACAAACAACAAATGCTGGAGAGGGTGTGGAGAAAAGGGAACCCTCTTGCACTGTTGGTGGGAATGTAAATTGATACAGCCACTATGGAGAACAATATGGAGGTTCCTTAAAAAACTAAAAATAGAATTACCATATGACCCAGCAATCCCACTACTGGGCATATACCCAGAGAAAACCGTAATTCAAAAAGACACATGCACCCGAATGTTCATTGCAGCACTATTTACAACAGCCAGGTCATGGAAGCAACCTAAATGCCCATCAGCAGACGAATGGATAAACAAGTTGTGGTACATATATACAATGGAATATTACTCAGCCATAAAAAGGAACGAAATTGAGTCATTGGTTGAGACGTGGATGGATCTAGAGACTGTCATACAGAGTGAAGTAAGTCAGAAAGAGAAAAACAAATATCGTATATTAATGCATGTATGTGGAACCTAGAAAAATGGTACAGATGAGCCAGTTTGCAGGGCAGAAGTTGAGACACAGATGTAGAGAATGGACATATGGACACCAAGGGGGGAAAACTGCGGTGAGGTGGGGATGGTGGTGTGCTGAATTGGGCGATTGGGATTGACATGTATACAGCGATGTGTATAAAATTGATGCCTAATAAGAACCTGCAGTATAAAAAAACAAACAAAACAACTAATACTAAACTTTCATTGGGTTATTTGTATGGAAATATGTTAATATAAATGTTTCAGACATTACATGAAATTTCTAAAAATCTTATATTTGTATTTGTATGGAAATATGTTAATATAAATGTTTCAGACATTACATGAAATTTCTAAAAATCTTATATTTGTATTTGTATGGAAATATGTATGGAAATATGTTAATATAAATGTTTCAGACATTACATGAAATTTCTAAAAATCTTATATGTTCTGGTATAATGTTATAAGTAATAATCCTAGCTATTACTTTAAAATGTATATCTCAGAAATAACTAATTTTCTTGTCAACTGCATTATTATGAACTTTCATCAAATCTTTAACCGTGGTCATTTTTAAGTCTTTTGTCATTTACAGACAGTTCTGGGTGTACTCTGATGATTTTGCAAATATGTTCCTATAAAAGGGTTTCATCTTCAAGAAATTCATGGAAAAGACTCTGACAAGTACAGGTTTCTGGTAACTGACTGTACTGCTGAACTGAATGAAGAAAAAAAAAAAAAAAAAGAATGTTCACTGCAGTTTTATTCCTAAAAGACTCAAGCAGGGAAAAAAAAAATCAGTAGGAGAATTGATAGATAAATATTCAATGGAATGTCACTCACTAATAAAAAGGAACTAACATAAAAACATGAATAAATCTCAAAAAAAAATATGTGGAGGAAAAAGGCTAAAGATAAAATTAAAATATTAAAAGAATTTAAAAATATTTTAAAAGATAAAATAAAATATTTTATATTTTAAAATATCTTAAATAGCTAAAGATAAAATATAAAATATTTTGATCCATAATTAAAAAATAATATCCCAGGACACGAAAAACTAACCTATGATTTAAAAAAATCAGAAAGGTGACTGCAATTAGGATTGACCATAAAATGACCTAAAAGAATATTCTGGCAACATTCTATATATTGATATGGCTGTGTTACAGAAGTATATGCAATTTTCTTACAAAACTCACATCTAAACTGTGAGCATACTAAAATCCAGTTAATGAATTTCACGTTCAGGTATTTGAGGGAAAAACATACCATTATCGGCAATTTACTCTGAAACAAAAAAGTAATAATAATATTTACTGATGGACAGATAGAAGTAAGGACAAATGAACAGATACATGATGTTTTAAAAACTTGCCCTGAAATGACAGGTTGTAAGTGTTGGATATACACATATTAACTGTAACATTCTTTAAAATTTGCTGTATATTAGAAAATTTTTATAATAAAATTTTTAGCAAAATGAACATAGGTTTTGAACAGACTTTGCAAAAGAAAATATGCAAAATAAGCATATGTAAAGATATTCACCATCATTAGTCATCAGAAAAATGTTAATTAAAACACAGTGAGGGACTTCCCTGGTGGTGCAGTGGATAAGACTCCGTGCTCCCAATTCAGGGGAACTGGGTCTGATCCCTGGTCAGGGAACTAGATCCCACATGCATGCCACAACTAAGAGTTCACGTGCCACAACTAAAGAGCCCATGTGATGCAAGTAAGGAGCCAGCGAGCCACAACTAAGGAGCCTGCCTGCCGCAACTAAGACTCAGCACAGCCAAATAAATAAATAAATATTTTTTTTAAAAAACCCAATGAAATACCACTACACAGCTACAGGGATGGCTAAAATTAAAAAGACTGATGATAGGAAGTGCTGGTAAGGTTGTGGAGTAACAGGAACGTTTATACTTTGATGGTGGGAATATAAAATTGTACAACCACTTTCGGTAACAATTTGGTAGTTTCTTACACCATACAACCTCAAAATTCTATTTCAAACTATTAAACCAAGATAAATTAAAACAGATATCCACATAAAGACCTGTGTATAAATCTTAATAGTAAGTTTATTCATAATTAAAGCCCAAAACTAGAAACAAACCAGATGTCTAGCTACTAGTGAAGGGATAAACCTATCGTGGTATATCCATGCAACTGAATGACACTGAGCAATAACGCGGAGTGAATTAGTGGTACCGGCAACATCATGGATGAATCCAAAATCATTATGCCAAACAAAAGAAGCCAAATCAAAGGAGTACATTTATATGAAAGTCTAGAAGAGCAAACTAATGTGAGCTTTAGAAATCAGAAAAGGAGTGTAAAGAAGATGAATGAAGTTTCTGAGATGTTGGAAATGTTCTGTATCTTCTTGGCAGTGGCGAGTATATACACAGGTGAGTGTACTTGTCAAAACTCACAAAACTGTAAACTTAAAATGATAGTATTTAATTGTAAGTAAATTATACCTCAATATAGTTAGTTAAATATAAAAACAAGAATTGTTGTTATTAGCTCTGCTGTGGAAAATATAGAGAATTCCATGCTTGAAGGCATAGTGGTAAAAGCAGAGGCCAGTGTCTCCTGAAGTATGAAGGAGAAGACCAGCCAGCCACTACAGTCTTAGCTCATTATTCTCTCCCTCCCCAGGGCATTAGAAGTGTGCTTCACATAGAAATGGTCTCTATCATCACTGAGGGGAGGCGGAAAGGACAATAAGAAAAGGAGATAGAAAAGCCAATGTCGTAAGGGTTGACATGGGGCCTGGTCCTAGAAGTGGAGTTTTTTAGAGTGACCATATGTCCCGATTTGCCCAGGGTCATTTCCTGTTTATTACTCTTGTCCTGGTGCAAATACTAATAGTGCTCCCTTTAACCCTGGAAGGGTGTTCCAGTTTAGTATCTAGATATTACAGTCACCCAAGCTTTGCCAAACACTCAAAACTGATGGCTCAGAATCGGGATTAACATGGGAAATCAGCTAGCTAGTCTTTCTCAAGTTTTCACTACTTCTGTATATTTTTAACTCCTGTGCTTCACTCCCTTCTCTAAAATTGGAAACACTTTTATAGACCATCTGTAGAATGTTCCAACCTGTTTCTATCTTTGGTCAAATCTACCTATCAGGTTTAAATGCCAGAACCACACACTGAAAACAGATAAGAGCCTGTATCCTTTGTCCTAACCTAGCCCTTGGAAGTCACACTACATATTACAACTTCTTTCCATCTGCTCTAACTGACCACCACATTGCACAGCAGAATTGGAAACTTAGTTTTTTAATAACCTCTAAAATGTATTAGACATACCTATTAATTTTTGTTAGTGTTTAGCAAGGACTTTGATTATAATACTAGAGTTTAATTTGAAAACACTCCTTAAGATACTTATATGAATTTACTCCAAAAATTAGTTCATTCAGCAGAAACTCTGCAAGCCAGAAGGGAGTGGAAGGACATATTTAAAGTGATGAAATGGAAAAACCTACAACCAAGATTACTCTACCCAGCAAGGATCTCATTCAGATTCGATGGAGAAATTAAAACCTTTACAGACAAGCAAAAGCTAAGAGAATTCAGCACCACCAAACCAGCTTTACAACAAATGCTAAAGGAACTTCTCTAGGCAAGAAACACAAGCGAAGGAAAAGACCTACAATAACAAACCCCAAACAATTAAGAAAATGGTAATAGGAACAGACATATTGATACTTAACTTAAATATAAAGGGATAAAATGCTCCAACCAAAAGACACAGACTGGCTGAATGGATACAAAAACAAGACCCGTATATATGCTGTCTACAAGAGACCCAATTCAGACCTAGGGACACGGACAGACTGAAAGTGAGGGGATGGAAAAGATATTCCATGCAAACGGAAATCAAAAGAAAGCTGGAGTAACATTTCTCATATCAGACAAAATAGACTTTAAAATAAAGTCTATCACAAGAGACAAAGAAGGACACTACATACTGATCAAGGGATCAATCCAAGAAGAAAATATAACAATGGTAAATATTTATGCACCCAACATAGAGCACCTCAATACATAAGACAAATGCAAACAGCCATAAAAGGGGAAGTCGAAAGTAACAGAATCATAGTAGAGGACTTTAATACCTCACTTTAACCAATGGACAGATCATCCAAAATGAAAATAAAGACGGAAACACAAGCTTAAAATGATACATTAAACAAGATGGACTTAATTGATATTTATAGGACATTCCATCCAAAAACAAAAGAATACACTTTCTTCTCAAGTGCTCATGGAACATTCTCCAGGATAGATCATATCTTGGGTCACAAATCAAGCCTTGATGAATTTAAGAAAATTGAAATCGTATTAAGTATCTTTTCTGACCACGCTATGAGACTAGATATCAATTACAGGTAAAATCTGTAAAAAAATACAAACACATGGAGGCTAAACAGTGTACACTACTTAATAACCAAGAGGTCACTGAAGAAATCAAAGAGGAAATCAAAAAATACCTAGAAACAAATGACAATGAAAACACGATGACCCAAAACCTATGGGATGCAGCAAAAGCAGTCCTAAGAGGGAAGTTTATAGCAATACAATCCTACCTTAAGAAACAAGAAACATCTCAGATAAACAACCTAAACTTACACCTAAAGCAATTACAGAAAGAAAAACAAAAAACCCACAAAGTTAGCTGAAGGAAAGAAATCATAAAGATCACATCAGAAATAAATGAGAAAGAAATGAAGGAAACAATAGCAAAGATCAATACAACTAAAAGCTGGTTCTTTGAGAAGATAAACGAAATTGATAAACCATTAGCCAGACTCATCAAGAAAAAAAGGGAGAAGACTCAAATCAATAGAATTAGAAATGAAAAAGGAGAAGTAACAACTGACACTTCAGAAATACAAAGGATCATGAGAGATTATTACAAGCAACTCTATGCCAATAAAACAGACAACCTGGAAGAAATGGACAAATTCTTAGAAAAGCACAACCTTCCGAGACTGAACCAGGAAGAAATAGAAAATATAAACAGACCAATCACAAGCACTGAAATTGAGACTGTGATTAAAAATCTTCCAACAAACAAAAGCCCAGGACCACATCGCTTCACAGGCGAATTCTATCAAACATTTAGAGAAGAGCTAACACCTATCCTTCTCAAACTATTCCAAAATACATCAGAGAGAGGAACACTGTCAAACTCAGTCTACGAGGCCACCATCATCCTGATACGAAAACCCGACAAAGATGTCACAAAGAAAGAAAACTATAGGCCAATATCACTGATGAACATAGATGCAAAAATCCTCAACAAAATACTAGCAAACAGAATCCAACAGCACATTAAAAGGATCATACACCATGATCAAGTGGGGTTTACCCCAGGAATGGAAGGATTTTTCAATATATGCAAATCAATCTATGTGATACACCATATTAACAAATTGAAGAATAAAAACCATATGATCATCTCAATAGATGCAGAAAAAGCTTTCAACAAAATTCAACACCCATTTATGATAAAAACCCTCCAGAAAGTAGGCATAGAGGGAACTTATCTCAACATAATAAAGGCCATATATGACAAACCCACAGCCAACATCATTCTCAATGTTGAAAAACTGAAACCATTTCCACTAAGATCAGGAACAAGACAAGGTTGCCCACTCTCACCACTATTATTCAACAGTTTTAAGTTTTAGTCACAGCAAGCAGAGAAGAAAAAGAAATAAAAGGAATCCAAATCGGAAAAGAAGAAGTAAAGCTGTCACTGTTTGCATATGACATGATACTATACATAGAGAATCCTAAAGATGCTACCAGAAAACCACTAGAGCTGATCAATCAATTTGGTAAAGTAGCAGGACACAAAATTAATACACAGAAATCTCTTGCATTCCTATACACTAATGATGAAAAATCTGAAAGAGAAATTAAGGAAACGCTCCCATTTACCATTACAACAAACAGAATAAAATAGCTGGGAATAAACCACGTAAGGAGACAAAAGACCTGTATGCAGAAACCTATAAGACACTGAGGAAAGAAATTAAAGATGATACAAACAGATGGAGAGATATACCATGTTCTTGGATTGGAGGAATCAACATTGCAAAAATAACTGTACTACCCAAAGCAATCTACAGATCCAATGCAATCCCTATCAAACTACCAATGGCATTTTCCACAGAACTGGAACAAAAAATTTCACAATTTGTATGGAAACACAAAAGACCCCGAATAGCAAAAGCAATCTTGAGAACGAAAAATGGAGCTGGAGGAATCAGGCTCCCTGACTTCAGACTATATTACAAAGCTACAGTAATCAAGACAGTATGGCACTGGCACAAAAACAGAAATATAGATCAATGGAACAGGATAGAAAACCCAGAGGTAAACCAATGCACATATGGTCACCTTATTTTAAAAAAAAAAAAAACCTCACTCCAATCAATGTTTTTCTTATGTCAGGGAAAGAAAGAAGCCCTTGTAAAGTGTACCTTTACACTTTAGGAGGCAAGGATACACAATGGAGAAAGGACAGCCTCTTCAGTAAGTGGTGCTGGGAAAACTGGACAGCTACATGTAAAAGAATGAAATTAGAACACTCCCTAACAGCACACACAAAAATAAACTCAAAATAGATTAAAAACCTAAATGTAAGGCCAGACACTATAAAAGTCTTAGAGGAAAACATAGGCAGAACACTCTATGACATAAATCACAGCAAGTTCCTTTTCAACCCACCTCCCAGAGAAATGGAAATAAAAACAAAAATAAACAAATGGGACCTAATGAAACTTAAAAGCTTTTGCACAGCAAAGGAAGCCATAAACAAGAAGAAAAGACAACCCTCAGAATGGGAGAAAATATTTGCAAATGAAGCAACTGACAAAGGTTTAATCTCCAAAATTTACAAGCAGCTCATGCAGCTCAATATCCAAAAAACAAATAACCCAATCCAAAAATGGGCAGAAGACCTAAATAGACATTTCTCCAAAGAAGATATACAGATGGCCAACAAACACATGAAAGGATGCTCAACATCACTAATCACTAGAGAAATGCAAATCAAAACTACAATGAGGTATCACCTCACACCAGTCAGAATGGCCATCATCAATATTCTACAAACAATAAATGCTGGAGAGAGTGTGGAGAAAAGGGAACCCTCTTGCATTGTTGGTGGGAATGTAAATTGATACAGCCACTATGGAGAACAGTATGGAGGTTCCTTAAAAAAGTAAAAATAGAACTACCATCTGACCCAGCAATCCCACTACTGGGCATATAACCTGAGAAAACCATAATTCAAAAAGAGTCATGCACCACAGTATTCATTGCAGCTCTATTTACAATAGCCAGGACATGGAAGCAACCTAAGTGTCCATCGACAGATGAATGGATAAAGAAGATGTGGCACATATATACAGTGGAATATTACTCAGCCATAAAAAGGAACAAAACTGAGTTATTTGTAGTGAGGTGGATGGACCTAGAGTCTGTCATACAGAGTGAAGTAAGTCAGAAAGAGAAAAACAAATACCGTATGCTGACACATATGTATGGAATCTAAAAAAAAAAAAAAAAAAATGGTTCTGAAGAACCTAGGGGCAGGACAGGGATAAAGACGCAGACGTAGAGAATGGACTTGAGGACACGGGGAGGGGGAAGGGTAAGGTGGGACGAAGTGAGAGAGTGGCACTGACATATATACACTACCAAACGTAAAAGAGATAGATAGTGGGAAGCAGCCGCATAGCACAGGTACATCAGCTCGGTGCTTTGTGACCACCTAGAGAGGTGGGATAGGGAGGGTGGGAGGGAGACGCAAGAGAGAGGAGATACGGGGATATATGTATATGTTTAGCTGATTCACTTTGTTATACAGCAGAAACTAACACACCATTCTAAAGCAATTATACTCCAGTAAAGATGTTAAGAAAAAAAAAGAGGTCATCCTGTCCTTTCTAGGTCCTAATAGATCGTGTATTTCCCAACTATCAGAACACATCCCCATCTCTCACATGTTTGTTTCCCCACTGTTGTTATCACTTACCCCCGGTATCCCATCCATGCCTGGCAGAGGTACAGGTGTGCAGGTTGTAATAAATTTTATACACATCTGACTGCATAAAGTGAAAACAGAAAGAGAGACAAAGAGACAAAAAGAGAGATTGTAAGAACTTTTACTTCCTGAGGATGAAGTCCACGAAGCTGGGAATCTTGTACGGCGCACTGAATATACTGAAGACAAACTTTACCTAATCAACAATACTGACTCAGACAGCTCTGGCATTTGCTATACAATTCTCACTAAAGAAGAGTCACTACTTTGGAGTTCAGTGCACTTCCATAGTATATAAGAAACCAAATTTATTAAGAGAAATACTTTACCTTAAAAAGCCACATAAACAAAATAGCAACATATGCAGAGAGGTAAGTGTAGATATAAGTACAGAAAGGATATACTTTTTGACCCATCATCTTTAAGCTGCAGAGCACATTAATGCTGATTCACCCTTCTTCTGCTCTAGGTACTACTTTTCTTGGAATATCAAACATAACTGCATGTTAAACAATCTTTTACAAGAAAAATAGGAGCAATCATTGGAACAATCATATCATTTTGACATTTTATGTAGTATTATTGCATCTAGTCACCAGCCCTGGCTGCTAAGGGGTGCAGGTGCCTTGTTTGTAGTGCACTTTCATAAGTCACTTTTTAATTACAAGTATGCAAGCCAACCACAATATTAAATTGCTGGAGGAAAAGAGAAAGCAAGGATGTAGCCTTATCTAATCTGCAAAATACCATGATTAAATGTACTGTCTTTAGTAGGGTGCTATAGAATGTCAAGCAATGAAATTTCCCATCTGCATTTCACAGAGGAGAAATAGTCAATGGCAACATTAACAGCAACACAAGTGTCAAGGAGCCAGAAGGAAATTGTAAAATGCTAGGTGCACTTTACAAGGGCTTCTTTCTTTCCCTGACATAAGAAAAACATTGATTGGAGTGAGGTTTTTTTTTTTAATTTTATATAATTCGTGCATAATTTAGAAGAAAATTCACACTAAATGATGCTCTTTATTTATAACTTTGGGTAATGTGTCCAATTTAGTCTTATTGTTTGAGTAGCTGATTCAGAAAATAATCAAAAAGTAACACACAAACCTTTAAATTAAAACTCAATTGAGAATGAAAAATGATCCCATAACCCTGAAGTTTTTTTTTTTTTCCTATAATGTATTATTGCTTCAATAAAAATCTATGTTCTCCAATTGACCTATTTTTCCTTTGGAGGAAATTTTGTCTACTACATAAGCAAAATAAAATTAAGGGCTGGAAAAGGACTTTCTCATAGTTGGTCTTGTTTTTCCAAATATTTACTCTAAGTAAGACCAAGGTCTGATTACACAGACAACAACCAAAAAAAGCAGAAAGAAAGTGGTTTGCCGAACCAATAACAAAAGCTTGGATTTTTAAAATACTTCCCAGTTTACATAGCATTTTCACAAATATTACCACACAACTCCATTCCAGTATAGGGGATATCATTCCAATTTTATAAATGAAGCAACTGGGCAATGGAGAATTTAAGCGGGTGCCCACAGTCACTAGCTAGTAAAGAAAAAAGCAAAGCGTCAAGCCCAGATCTTCTCTAAGACTGCATGACTGCTATCATTGTTACAATCCATCTGTTGTTTGGGTCTTGTGGACTGAAGTAAAAACACACATAGCAAGAGCTGTGAGTTTCAGTTTTATTTGTAGACTTACTAAAGACCATAGCCCAGATGACAGCCTCTCAGACAGCTCTGAGGAACTGCTCAGAAGGGGCATATATGTGATTTTGGCAAAGGGGGTACTTTGCCAAAAAGTACCAACCAAGCAGTTATCTCCATAGAGGGTTGCTGCTGGTCACAAGGAACAGATATCTTAGTTAATGGTCTTAGTGCTTGTCTAAGTATAGGAACATGCAAGATTCCAGATTCATAAAATTGTCTCTTGAAAATATCCACCTGAAGGCCCATTCTGCCAGTTTTACCAGAGCACAGAGTGCCTCATTCCTGATCTCCGCCCTGAACTCCTTTCAGGGTGAGTTAAAGGTCGGCGACTGCAGTGGCTAGTGACCAAATCCTTGTAGAACCAGGTGGCAAATGACATTTTTTAGTTGTCAGTTCAAACTCTCCACATCAGTTTGGAAGATAAGGCAAGAGTACTACAGATTACACAAACCAGCCATAATTTCAGCACAGCCTCAGCTTTCGATAATGCCACGAATATTTAGAATATCAGTAAAACTTAGAGATTTATCATAGTTTTAAAAATTTGTGTGTGTGTGTGTGTTTTTATTGGAGCACACATTTCAGAACCGACCATTTTATAAATAAGCTTGCTGTGCAAAGTTAGCCGTTTTTGGAGAAATTATTTAGAATCTTAGGTTTCTCACTTGAAAATAACAAAACAACGTATTCAAGTTGTAAAATGTTCATTATAGTTTTTCTGCTTTTAAACGTCATCACAGTCAAGATTTCAATACCATATTGTCCATACTTTGTTGCAGTCCATCTCTTTCTGGTTTGTTCTATTAATAAAGGTTAAAATTGGCATTTGTATAACTAAAAACCTTCTTCGAAAGTGATAAAACTTCAACAGGTTTCTAATGACCCTATGATAACACATCAGGGCATTTGGAAATGGCTGCTTTCATAATAATCATGTTAATGATTCTAAAACTGCCCCCCACCCCCACAAGGAAAAAAAAAAACCCTACATGTACACGTCTATGGACTTTTCTCTCACTTCACCTGTATCTCACAGCCTTTCTGTGATTACTCCCCTTACCACCCCACGCCCCCAAAAAGCTTCTCCCTCTCCTTCCATGAAATGACAGATAAAACATGTGATTCTTTTCTCATTTCTCTGACTAGGTCTTTAAGTTTAAATTGCCTCTTCCCCATTCCATCTAAACCCCTGCCTCCCACTTAAACATGAAGACTCCCCATGGTTTTGCCGTGTTCCTTTATCTTGCTAAACTATTTGTCTTGAGAGAGAAGCAAACAGCAGTAGCAAAAAGAATTCAAGTCTTGCGCCAGGCAGACATGTTCAAATCTCCAGTCTACTACCTACCAACTGCGCAAATTTTAACAAGTCATTTGGTTTCTGGAGCACCACTTCTACCTCTGTAAATGGAGGAGGGTTGTGAATGATAATACCTGCTTCAAAGACTTGTGAGAATTAATAAAATAAGATGTAAAGCACTAAGCAAAGTGGAACATAATAAAGGTTTAATAAATGGCAGTTAATTTTATCGTAAATGATGATCTGATTACCTCCCATTGCTTCTGATATTACAAATATGGAGATGATTTCTAAATCCATATCTTTAGTAATTCTCAACATTTCTTTTAAAAGTCTTTCTCCTTTTCCAACTAACCTGGTCAAAAACGTTGGAACACTATTTCACTTTCTTCTCTCCGTTTGATTCATTTTAGGCTGTGCGTATATTTATGCTTCTGAAGAACATCTCTGAACATGCTGTTCACTCCGCAGCATCCCAAACCCATTCGTACTTTCTCCTTACTTAAACATTTTCAATGGTGTTGATTTTCTATTAAATAAAGTTAAAATTCCCTATACATTCATTCATTGATCCATCCACCTATTCACCCATCCATCCATCCATCCACTTTCCACTATGTCTTTGTTTATTCTATTCCTTTGTCTAGAATCTTTTATTGGGCTAAATAAATGTCCTTCACTGTTAAGTTTTGATTCAAAACTTTTGCTAACTCTATCTACTTCAATTAATTATAAAGCTTCTTATATACATTTTACACCATATCCTAGGTATGTGCATTTGAGTCCAGACTCCTCTTTTAGGTGTTATATGTTATTACACTTATATTCTTATGTTCTTATATCCTTAAGAATATAATACTTGTACCTAGAAAGCTTTAAAATACATGAGGTGACGGAATGTGTAGACTACACACACACTAAAATAAATGCATGTTCAATCTCTCCGTGATTCATATTTACAAAGAAAATGGTTATTTGCACAATTTCTTAGATGATTAATGTTGGGGAACTGGACCCTTTTCAATGGTTCTCAAAAATATATTTTGCAACCAGTGTACATGGGAAGTTTCTTGTCTATATGCCTCAAAGTGTACATATTTTACTAGTTGACAGTTAAAAAGGCAGGGAATATTAGGACTTGGATGGGGGAAGAATTATTTTAAAAACCCTATTTTCTTTATCTTCATGGATACTATTTCTATTTCCCATTCCATTCCATTGTCATTGTTAATACATGTTTCTTTACTGAAGCTCACGTGTAAAATCAGGACATTTTGTAAATAGGCTTGCCTATGTAGAATCAGCCATGTTTAGGGAAGTTATTTAGGGTCTTGGATTGCTTTCCCAAGCACAAAACAACCTATTCAAGTTGAAAAAATGTTCAGTGGTGGTATCAACATTCATATGCCTCTACAATAATAGATAAGAACCATATGCCTAGATGTAATTGGGTATATTTTAAAATATTCTTAACTGCTGCTGAGTTTGGTGCATCCCCAAACTTTAGGCATAAGTCTTTCTAAATCACATGTAGATACTCCCATGGATTATTAACATGTCTAGGACCTCAGGACAGTTGGCAGAGAAAGGTCCTTCTCTGTACTGCTTTTATCCTGTATCATTATCTCTGATGATTGATTCTATCTCTTCAACCTGCTTAGTTGTGAAGAGATAATTAAGGGATAGCAGATATATGTCTTTACAAATCAATTAGAAGCTGTATGTCATCTACCCCTTCAAATTACTCTTCACACACTCTCCCATCAAGCTGAATCAACTTTAGAGTAATACTTTACTTAACAGCATGAAGCTTCTGAGCGCATCTTTTGGCTTTCCTCTGCAGTTTCACCAAGTTTTCCCATACCGCTCCCTCTCCTTTACATTTTCCTTTTTTTTTTTGTAATAAAATTCTCATTTTCTCTTTTACCTCAAATATTTTTAGCCATTGATGCAGATTAGGTGGTCCTTGAAATTTAAACACACTAAAATTCTATTCATCACAGACTAAAGATTTATAAATAAAATGACAACTGGAGAACTAATCATAAATTGATTTTTAAAAAACCCATTTTTACCAATAATAGGAAAACTATTTTCAAGATTTTCCATAACTAGTCATTTGAATTTCCTCATACTATTTCGGGGTTCAGGAGTTTACTCAAATATTTGAGTCTCTATTGCTATGGATTTATCAACCTTCTGTTTCCCATAAAAAGACTCAAAGTCTTTTTGGTACATTTCAAATATCTTGGAATGATTCTTCAGAAAGCACTGGTCTATTTCATTAACATAAGGAGAGTGGGAGCATTTTTGAATGAGGTAACTTATAGGAAGTGTAAGTAATAAAATAAGAAGTACTGGGCCATCTAAAAGAACATTAATGTTAAAGGGGAAGCAGAAGAAAAGAAACCAAAAAAAGGAGAATATAAAATAAACAGCAATGTAGCCTTGTAAGGAGATGGAGTGGAATCTTAGAAAGAGAAAATTTTACTAAGTCATATGCCTCCTCTTTCAAAAATAACTTTCTTCAAATATATTCCAGTGTCATATGGATTTGACTATATTTCCTGCCAAAGTAGGAAACCAGTCTCTAAAAGAAGTAACAGGACGAGTCATTCTGGGTGTTATGTGCTTTTGGATGGAAATTGGCAACACCCTGGTAAAATAAAGACCAACACAGTAAACAGTCTCATTTCATGAAAAGGTATGCTATGAACAGAAAATCAAACATTCATGACAGCCTGTGTCTTATTAACCAAGTTACATTAAAGATAGCATGACACAAACTTTTGAGTCATGTTGTAATCAAAATAGATATAAAAATTCTATGAAAATTATTTTTTAAAAAACTAGGTTAAGTTTCTAGTTTTCTTTTGTTATTTTAGTTTTACAGTTTCTAAAATAAACACTGCCGTTGATAATTTTCTTCCTTCTATGTGCAGTTTAATTTCATTTTAATGGATACACTCACACATATATACTCTAACAATATCCAACTTCACCTGGACTTTTTACTGCTTTGTCCCCAGAATGTCCCAGAACTGAGATGTCTCCCATGAGTCCTCTATCTGTTGAAATCCTTTTTCTAAAAAATATTTAATAGAACACATGTCGGTTTTCTGCCCTTCCCTAATTGCTAGAAAAGCTCAGGCTAAGGATACTGGGTGACAGGAGTTGGAGATGGCCAGTCCACAGGTGAGAATATTTTCATCACAACTAAAAGTGGAGAATAAAGCCAGAACAGAGAGACTTTGGGAGGAAACACAGGGGAAATAGACTCTAGACCTCTATCACTACTAATACAATAGTGACTCACATGTATAGTATGTACCAGGCACTTTTATAACTGTTTACATATGTACTTAGTTAATTCTCCCCAAAACCCTACGGAGTAGATAATAGAGTATTTCCCATTTTACAGATGAGGAAACTGAGGTGCACACGATTTACATAGCTTGCCAAGGTCAACACAGATTGGCAGATTCAAATACAGACATTCTAGTTCCATAGTTCATACTCTTAACCATGACAATGTATTGCTTCCCAAGAGAAGAGACACTTTGACCTCAGCAGGACAGTCATAGATTTTGGCTTTTACTCAGGGAAGTTGCCCACTCCTCCTCTTATTGATGTTTTTCTGGCCTTTCAGATTCCTGTGCACAGGCCACCAGGTGAATATAACCCAGTTCAAGTGTGAAATCACATTAACATATGAATGATGGAAATTTTATACTACTTTGTACCCGTTACTATTTTGATTCAACAGGGAAAGCAGGCTGATGAGAAAGAACACAAAGATGTTTCTACTCAGGAATTACAAGAGTTAAGGCAAATTATATGAGAACACTGTAACTGTATTCATGAATCTCTCTCAGCTTTTCGCAACTCAGTGGTCTTGCTGACAATTTCAGAACTGATTTTCTTCTGATAAGCACTCATACAGGCCTTCCAATGCACTTGTGCACCATCCTGTTTTGACTGGTCACTGCCTATTCCAGGCCAGTTAAAACTTTTACCCCTTGTCCTGTCATTAGTGTTTTTCAACATAGTCCTCATTTCTCACTTTCACACCCCACAATTGTAGGTGGGGCAGCAGGTTACAGTCAGAAGCAGAGGTGAAAAATTGCAATGTTTTTATTCCTGAAAACGGACAAGGCCAAATGGACTTTGTTTTCTCAGCAGAAAAACAAAAAGTAGAAAATGAAGGCACAATTGAGTGTGCTCAATTTAACTTATTCAGGAATGTCTCTGAATGTTGTTTTCTGAAATTTTGTCTCACCTGAGGTAAGACAAGACAGAATGACTGCAAGTTTCTCTCTAGGACCCACCTTGAATTCTATAACACTGGAAAGCATACTTTGAATGTTTCTGAGTACAGAGACTCATTCACAGGTTGCACATCACCTTCAAATCCTTCCAAGGATCATGCCTTGAAAGAGTAGATCTGAATGAGGCAGAAGGAGGTATGGTTTCTCAGTTTTCTCTCATTTTCTCAATTGTCTCCATATTCACATACTTATTTTTAATTTGAATTTCTCTGAATTTCTTTTCTTTATGTTCTCAAAATTATCCATCTATTTAACCTTTGGGCATTTGTTTATAAATCATGTCGCTAGAAAACTCTAAATTCCTGACCAAGGCATTTATGGCTAAAATCATCTCCTTTTCTTTCTTTTTGCATGGTCTTCTCATTTCTTTCTTGTTTTCTTCGATTTTAGATTCCCTTTCAATGCTCATTCCTCATTCTGTCTAATATAACTGATTCTAATTCTTCCTCACAGCAGACTTTCTTCATTTTTATTTCACTTTGGAGCACCATAATTTTGATGCTATGAACATGTCTTTAATATAGGATATCCTATAAATAAGAGTCAAAACCTTTATCAAATACATCAAATAAATATACATATATTACAAATAATTGAAAATTCCAAGCAGTCAGTAAGACATGGGAGGTGACTCCATCATTTGACAAATACAAATAAATGCTTGCTCTGAGCCCTAATGTCACATCCTTGGTGATATTTTAAACACCTGCCTTAAGCCAGTGTTATGTTCTTTGACTAATGGACAGTAACGAGCTAGATTGAGAGATTAATACTAGCCATGCAGCGGCTGCATTGAAAGTAATAGACACGGGGAGCACTATTATTTATGAGGTATAATTTAAGTTTTGTTCCCACTAAATTTTAGATATAAAGTTGCCATAGCTCATATTTCACAGTTTCTGTTTAAAAAGCAGAAACAAAACAAAAACAAAAAATAAAACAAAATTTAAAAAATAGCAAAAAATTAAAATTTGGTTAGCCAAAATAGAGAATTTCACATGTACTTTTTCAAGGTTAGTGATAGATGTAAGAAAACAATCTTATCTTCATATTAGCAATATAATACCAACAATACCTTGTTGCAACTTCTTATGGCTTATGTTTTACTTTCACTCTCATAACCACTGTTTCAATTTTCTCCCAAGAAGGTTTTTATTTTGTAATTGAGCAGGAATCTTTGGCACCTTCCCAGGACAGACCCCTCCCCTCATGTCCTCTGCTTGCCTCTTGTTTGTGGAAAAACTGTAGTCTCCCAGGCCTCCCCTGAGTCACAAAAGCCTGGCTCAAGAATCAGTGATTGAAAAGATGTGAACATGTAGTGACAAAAGTAGCAGTTGGTCCAGGAGAACTGGTAACAGTTTAAACAGTCAATCAGCCATATGGCAGTCACAGAATCTTCAGTTCCTCTCTGAAATACATAGATAACAGTATCTGACGCACCTTCCTGAATTGTTTTACAGATACCAAAGCCCCCACCAAATGGAAGAAGTTAATTACATGATGACCATGAGCACGTGGCCCTCAGACTGACTGGAGCCAGCGGATCAATGTTAACCCCTGTGACACCGCCCTGCTACCTCACCATCAATCAATCAGAGAATTGTGCAGGAGCTGATCACATACCCTGCAACTCCCCTCCCTCACCTGGCCTTTAAAAATGCTTCCCTGAAACCCATAGGTGAGTTCCGGCCTTTTGAGCATAAGCTGCCCTGTCTGCTTGCTTGGCCCTTGCAATAAACCTTTCTCTGCTCCAAACTCCATTTTGGTTTGTTTGGCTTCACTGTCTGTCAGGCACATGAACTTGGGTTCAACAACAATTTTTACTCCAGATGCTGAAAATTATATTTAATTGCATCAGTCAAACAGTAATTTTTAGTTGTACTTTATTAAAACTTTAGCCTTATTCATAGACTACACACCTAAAGAAGAACCCAACTAAATATCTTTTGGGCTACACAGTAAGAAAAAAAAAAAATCATCCTACAGTGAATGTTTATTTCTATTCATATACCTTCCAAACTAATGGAGGTCTCTATTTATGCATGGTATCTACACATAAAGCCAAAAATATAGACAATTTGTGCCTTCTTAGGAACATTTTCACACTAGAATTCTAGAGCCCAAGGAATTACTCTCTTTGGTACTTCTATTCACCTGTTAGACATTTTTATATCTTCCTTATTCCGAAGCTTTGGGCTTTACTGAGTTGAGGAAAGTGGGAGCAGAGAACTTCCATAACAGACATAGAAAAAGAGAGAAAACAATCTAATTCTATTATTTTCATAGGATAATAATAGCATGTAAAAGTTTGACTGCAAGAAGTGTTTTTAAAAGGTTTGTTAAAGAAGGAAAGAGAAGGAGGAGGAGGAGGAGGAAGGGGGGAGGGAGAGAGGGAGGGAGAAGAACTGATAATTGGGGCATTCATCCTCTTCATGTGATGGACTTGAAAATTACACTATGTAATGATTTGGTTTAAGCCACATAAGAGGTAAAAATTGATGTAATCTTCCCTAATGTGAAATAATATTATATAACCTTCAAAGAAGAAAAGAAATATGCATTGATATTGCAGCTTTGTTCTTTTATTTTTTGTAGTAAAAGCTTCATCTTCCTGTTTCCCAATATTTGCCATAATTATTTTGAATTTTAAAATGCTGTACCATGGGACTTCCCTGGAGGTCCAGTGGCTAAGACTTTGCCTTCCAATGCAGGGGGTGTGGGTTCTATCTCTGGTCAGAGAGCTAAGATCCCACACGCCTCGCAGCCAAAACACCAAAACATAAAACAGAAGCAGTGTTGTAACAAATTCAATAAAGACTTTAAAAATGGTCCACATTAAAAAAAAAAACTTGAAAATAAATAAATAAAATGCTATACCATTTAACTTCCCCTAGTTTATTTTTACAGGAATATCAATGGCTACAACAACAACACTAGACACATACACACACAAAATGCCAATGGTTTCCAACAACAAAGGTCTCTCATGTAAATAATTAAAGGTTATTGTCTTTTACATGGTAGGTCAAGTGGAAATCTGTTCCAGTTCCAGGTTGAAGGAGGATATAGGATAGAATATTGCCATTTCCATGGCAGACAGAAAGAAATGGCAGACCACTGGTGGCTCTTAAACTTCTTCCTTGAAAGGGGCATACATCACTGCTACCCACAATTCACTGGCTAAACCAAGTCACAAGATAAGGTTGTTTTCAATGGGTGGAGAAGAAAAATCTTCTCATAAGGTTGAGTAATAAAAATCACATGATCAAGCCTGATTATGGAGGGGGAGAATGTTTTTTCACAGGGAAGAGAAGGAAACATTTGGAAATTGTAATTTAATCTACCACATATAACTACCCAGTTAAAAGTAAGACTAGCAGTTTACAATCAAGAACAAGTATCAAGGGCTTCCCTGGTGGCGCAGTGGTTGAGAGTCTGCCTGCTAGTGCAGGGGACACGGGTTCGAGCCCTGGTCTGGGAAGATCCCACATGCCGCGGAGCGGCTGGGCCCGTGAGCCACAACTACTGAGCGTGCGCATCTGGAGCCTGTGCCCCGCAACGGGAGGGGCCGCGGTAGTGAGAGGCCCGCGCACCGCCGATGAAGAGCGGTCCCCGCACCGCGATGAACAGTGGTCCCCACTTGCCGCAACTAGAGAAAGCCCTCGCACGAACCGAGGACCCAACACAGCCAAAAATAAATAAATAAATAAATAAAGTAGCTATAAAATTTAAAAAAAAAAAGAAAAAAAAAACAAAACATAGGTTTAAAAAAAAAAAAAAAAACAAGTATCAAGACTTTTCATTTTTTAATGAACATGTCAAAATTGAAATCTACCATGGAATCAGCATTTTTTACATAGCTGCCCTTAGAACTTTTATTAGAAATTTGGAATTTAAATATTTTTTAAATTGTGGGATTGTGTGGTGGATTTTTTTTCTCCAGGACATTTAAATTCCTCCAGCATCAAAAAGTGATTGTTTCCATATCTTTAAAAGCAACTGTAGGCCTTTCTATTTGGAATTCACTTTCAAACAAGAAAACTTATTCTACCCTGTTGCTGGCACCATAAGGTGAAAAGTGGTTCTCAGAAGTCGTCTCACCACTAATGGGAATTTTTAATCAGGAAAAGTTGTCGTGCTAATCTAATAGACTTTAACTTAAGGCCTCAGTGTCACTGAAGCCTAAAATATCCCTGCAGTTCTACATATAGAAATCTCTGTATAATGTAGTCCATCCCTAAAGAGGTATTATGCAAATGAATGCATTTAGTTAATATGTACTGTAAACAGATCACTACTTCTTTATTCCTTTCTAAATCACAGCAGAGATTAAAACTGTAATACTCATATTACCTAACAAATAGCTAAATATTTAAAGTAGATCTGCAAAGAGCTTCAAGCCCAAGATAACACCTCTTAAATTTGGATTGGGCTTTTCCTCCAAAGGTCATAGCATCTTCTTACAGGCTTTCTCCCAAACTCCCAGAAAAACATTTCTCCTAGAAATATGATATCAAGTTACACTAGCTTTCTCTGACCACTCAGAGTATTGCATGTTTTATATTCTCATATTACCAAACTCCAACCCAGTACTCACTGACAAATGTAAGAGTGACAATCATAATCATACAGAACATATAAGTAGGAAAAATCAAACTCAAGGTGCAGAACGTAGTTGATTGGTTACTTCTGATTTAGTGGCCTCACAGTGAGTTAATGTCAATTTCCATTAGAACTCATCCGTGTCACATTGACCAATTTTACCACCAGCAAACGATTTCAGGTGAGAATGAAAACTGAATAATGATCATTTCATTTGCCTTTAAAACCTTTATTGAATAAAGACAAGGAAGTAGGATGCTAGGGCTTTGGCTATATAAGTTTAAAAGGTTGATTTTTATGAAGATATTTTTCAGCCATCATAAAAGCTGGATGGACAGCAAATCGTTTCCTCTCAATTACGCAAAAGCAATTGATCAAACAGTGCTGGTTTCATTAAACATGCCCACAATCCCCTTGGGATCACCTATTTTCTGCCAGAAAACTTTCCTTCTCTTTTGAAAGAAGTAAAAAAGAACAAGGATAAGTGATGACTTTTAAATCAGCAAATTTGCTTTTGCTCTTCTGTCTTTAATCTGTTATTGAATTGAGGTAATACATTTCTTTATTGTTCAAGAACAGAGAGAACCAAAGGACCCCAGTGCAGTTTTGTAGTTGAAGCAGAAAAGTTTTGCAACCCTACACAGGGGAAAGAAGAGAGGAAACAGATAAATCTACACTGGTCACTCTCAGAGAAAGGGAGACTCAATCAAACGCATTACTGCTTACTTAGAGAGGAAAATAGGCCTCAGGGCAGCACTGAAAGGCAAGTTTTAAGAGTGAAGGAAATGATCGGCTCAGAGCAGTGCAACAGCAGGTAAGTGAATGTTGTCAGAGGGTCTTCTGTATTCTTACTAATGGCCATTTTGACTTGCCATTGGTACCTACTAGGTCATTGTCCTTGAGGCGTGTAGAGGTCTGTAATGTCCAGAGAGGCAAGAGTTTTCCAACACCCGGCATTCTCTGAGGCAGCTAGGTCAGATATATGAATTTCAGGAGAGAAGCAGAATATACCAGAAAATCTGAGATACAGCCTTATGTATTCATCAGTTTTCAAATGCCTGTTCCACTTGTGCCTTGTCTCTTTAATGACATTTTTCTATTTTATTTCTGTTTTGTATAAATGTTTCATTTTTATTTTATTAAAATTCTTTCTTTTTTCATTCCTCTTTTCTTATATCAATGCTTCAAATTTTTCCAGTCCTTTTCCTCTTTTCTGTCCTTTGTGGCACAAAAGAAAAAAGGTAGAGCTCTGACATTTTACTTCCTACTGGAATTTTCTATAACATTTAATTTTATGCAGAAGCACAGGGTTGTCTAAGTAACTAATTTCACGGCAGTAGCAAAGAAAATCAAGTCTATTATAAGATATATTTCTGTTTTCATCAAAATTAACCAATTACTCCCCCCAAAATATATAATTAAGGTCCAGTCAGTATCGTCAGATTGTGTGTGTTGTAGTTTATAAAATTGCATTTTTACTCTGTATTTTACTTTCTAAAATATTTTCATTGCATATATTGATGGGCTATAACTAGGAACCATGGCAAATGTTTTAAGCTATAAGACAATTGAAATAAAAATGTGATTACAAAAATGAAAATCAAACCCCCTGTACTGGGTTGACTGTTAGCCCCCCAAAAGATATGCTCAGGTGCTAACGCCAGAATTTATTGTTAGCTATTTTGGAAATAGGGTCTTTTTAGATGTAATTAAATTAAGGATCTTGAGAAGATATTCCTGGATTATATGGGTAGGTAGGGCCTAAATAGTATCCAATGACACGTGTCCTTATAAGAAACACACAGACAGGAGAGAAGACACAGGCACACGGAGGCAGACTGGAGTGATGTGGTCCGAAGCCAAAGAAGCCAAGGAATACCTACAGTCATGAGAGGGTGGAAGAGGCAAGGAAGCCTTCTCCCCTAGAGCCCTTAGGGTGGAGTGTGGCATGTTGATTTTAGATTTACAGCCTCCTGAATTGTGAGAGAATAAATTTTGTTGTTTTAAGCCACCCAATTTGTGGTAATTTCTTATGGCAGTCATAGGACAATAATACAACTTCCAAAAGATATATAATATCAAAACCCTCTGAATGAATTTTTAAGAGATACATATAATATATAGATATTTTTATAGACTGAAATAAGCATTTTCATTTTATAGTTATTTATAGGTTTTTCTTGAAGCACGTTTGCACCCACATTATTTCCTTTGATGCTATATATACAAATTTTCTTCAAGTTCTATTTGTGATTATCTAGCCTTATTGCAATGAGTAAAATAGGGAAGCAGGTCTCTGTGGGAGTGGGAAATTTCCCACAGAAAACAGATATGCTTATTTCTCCTCAGAAAATAAGAATGAAATCATATTGAGGATATTTGCATTAATTTTGAGTTTATTACACCTTAAAATTTTTAGATGAGTCAGAAGGGAAACAATGTTTTGATTTTGAGGCAATACATAATTGTGAATTGCTAATTATTTTTTAAAAATTGATCCAATGAGTAAAATAAAGCATTTCAACTCTGTCCTTGAGGCCTAATCCAATCCCAGCATTCCTGGCTCTCTTTACTGCTCACATTTTTTCTTTTATTTGGTCCATTTATCATCTACTATTACTAATATGTGTCTGTTAACATTGCTAATTGTTACATATTTTGTTAACTGTCAGTCAGCCCTACTTGAATACAAGCTCAAAGAGGGTGGAGATCTGTGTGTTCCGTCCCCTCATGGGTCACCTGGAACAACTCAAGGTCAGTGCTCAACATGTACTGAATAAACAGATAAATGATTTACTCCATTCTCCTCTGCCAAGGTCTAGGGAGAAATGAGCCCCAACCAATGCAGTTGAAGAGAGGGAGAAATGAGGATGACTGTTTCTGAAGCTCAAGCACACATGAGGAAAAGAAAAAAAAAAAAGAATGCAGAGGAGGGGAAATTAAAATTTGAGAAGACTTGTCACAGCCAGTGGGTGCTGGACACCAACATTTTTTTTTACTTTTTATTGAGGTATAGTTGACGTACCTTATTATATAAATTTCAGAAGCACAGCATAATGATTCACAATTATTAAAGGTTATACTCCATTTATAGTTATTATAAAATATTGACTACATCCCCTGTGTTGTATAATATATCCTTGTAGCTTATTGATTTATACACAGTAGTTTGTACCTCTTCATCCCCTACCCCTATCTTTCCCCCCCCTTCCCTCTCCCTACTGGTAATCACTAGTTTGTTCCCTATATCTGTGAGTCTGTTTCTTTTATGTTATACTCACTAGTTTGTTTTTTAGATCCCCCATATAAGTGATACTATACAGTATTTGTCTTTCTCAGTCTGATTTATTTCACTTAGCATAATACCCTCCAAGTCCATCTATGTTGTTGCAAATGGCAAAATTTCATTCTTTTTTAAGGCTAGGTAGTATTCCATTGTATATATATACCATATCTTATTTACCCATTCATCTGTTGATGGATGCTTAGCTTGCTTCCGTAACTTGGCAGTTATAAATAATGCTGCTATAAACATTGGGGTCCATATACCTTTTTGAATTAGTGTTTTAATTTTTTTTCATGTATACCCAAAAGTGGAATTGCTAGGTCATATGGAAGCTCTATTTTTAGTTTTTTGAGAAACCTCCACGCTGCTTTCCACAGTGTCTGCACTAATCTACATTCCTATCAAAAGCGTAAGAGGGCTCCCTTTTCTCCACATTCTTACCAACATGTTATTTGGGTTAGTTTTGGTGTTAGTCATTCTGACAGGTGTGAAGCCATCTGCTCCTGGACTTTTGTTTGCTGGAGTTTTTAAATTACTGATTCAATTTCATTACTGGTAATCAGTCTGTTCACATTTTCTATTTCTTCCTGGTTCACTCTTGAGAGATTGTACATTTCTAGGAATTTGTCCATTTCTTCTAGGTCCATTTTATTGACTTATATTTGTTCTTAGCTGCACAGCAAGATAGTCTCTTATGATTCTTTGTATTTCTGTGGTATCAATTGTAACTTCACCTTTTTCATTTCGATTTTTATTGATTTGGGAATCTTTTTTTCTCTTGATGAGTCTGGCTAAAGGTTTATCAATTTTGTTTATCTTTTCAAAGAACCAGCTTTTAGTTTCATTGATCTTTTATACTGTTTTCTTAGTCTCTATTTCATTTATTTCTGTTATCTTTACGATTTCTTTCCTTCTACTAGCTTTGGGGTTTTTGTTGTTGTTGTTGTTATTCTTTTTCTAGTTCCTTTAGGTATCTTGTTAGGTTGTTTTTTGAGATTTTTCTTCTTTCCTGAGGTAAGCTTGTATCGCAATAAGCTTCCCTCTTAGAACTATTTTTGCTGTTTCCCAATCCAATAGATTTTGGATTGTTGTGTTTTCATTTTCATTTGTCTCCACATACTTTTTTATTTCCTCTTTGATTTCTTCAGTGTTCCATTGGTTCTTTAGCTTCTTATTGTTTAGCTTCCATGTGTTTGTGTTTTGTTGCAGTTTTTTCTTGTGGTTGATTTCTCATCTCATAGTGTTGTGGTCAGAAAAGATGCTTAATATGATTCCATTTTCTTAAATTTACCAAGTCTTGTTTTGTGGCCGAGCATGTGATCTATCCTGAAGAATGTTCCATGTGCACTTGAAGAGAATGTGCATTCTGCTGCTTTTGGGTAGAATCTTCTATATATTTCTGTTAAGTACATCTAGTCTAATGTGTCATTTAAGGCCAGCGTTACCTTTTTGATTTTCTGTTTGGATGGTCTGTCCATTGTTTTAAGTGGGATGTTAAAGTTCCCTACTATTATTGTGTTACTGTCAATTTCTCCCTTTATGTCTGTTAATATTTGCTTTATGTATTTAGGTGCTCCTATGTTGGGTGTAACTATATTTATAATTATCTTTTACTTGGATTGATCCCTTGATTATTATGTAATGTCTTTCTTTGTCTCTTGTAACAGTCTTTATTTTAAACTATTTTGTCTCATATAAGTATTGCCACCCCAGCTTTCTTTTGATTTCCATTTGCATGGAATACCTTTTACTATCCACTCACTTTCAGTCAGTGTGTGTCTTTATATCTGAAGTGAGTCTCTTGTAGGCAGCATATATACAAGTCTTGTTTTTGTATCCATTCAGTCACTCTATATCTTTTAATGGACCATTTAGTCCATTTACATTTAATGTAATTATTGAAATACATGTTCTTATTGTCATTTTGTTGTTTGGGGGTTGTTTTGTAGGTCTCATTTGTTCCTTTGTTCTTTCATTCTCTTCTCTTTTGATTTGATGACTATCTTTAGTGTTATGTTTGGATTCCTTTTTCTTTTTTTCTGTGACTCTATTGTATTATAGGCTTTTGTTTGTGGTTACCATGAGGTTTCATATATATGTAGAAGTTTTAAGTTGCTGATCTCTTTTTTCAAAAACATTTTAAGAACTCTGTATTTGTATTCTCCTCCCCTCATGATTACTGTTTTTGATATCATATTTTACATCTTATTTTGTTGTGTGCCCCTTCTTACTGTGGGACTTTTGTCTTTTAACCTTCCTACTGTCTTTGTGCGTGGGTGATTTACTACCTTTACTGTATGTTTGCCTTTCCTGTTGAGCTTTTTCCTTTTGTGCTTTTCATGTTTTAAGTTGGGGGCTTGTCTTTTTCACGTATAGAATTTGCTTTAACATTTCCTGTTAAAGCTGGCTTGGCAGTGCTGAGCTCTTTTAGTTTTTGCTAGTAAAGCTTTTGATCTCTTCATCAAATCTGAGAGCCTTACTGGGTAAAGTATTCTTGGCTGTAGGTTTTTCCCTTCTGTCACTTTAAATATGTCATGTCACTCCCTTCTGGTCTGCAGATTTTCTGCTGAAAAGTCAGCTGACTGGCTTATGGGAGTTCCCTTGTATGTTACTTGTTGTTTTCCCTTGTTGCTTTTAATTGTCTCTATTTGTAATTTTTGCCATTTTAATTATAAAATGTCTTAGAGTGTTCCTCTTTGAGTTAATCCTATATTTTGACTCTCTGCACTTCCTGGACTTGGATGACTGTTTCCTTTCCCAGGTTAGGAAATTTTTCAGCTACTATGTCTTCAAATATGTTCTCAGCCCCTTTCTCTGTCTCTTCTCCTTCTGGGACCCTTATAATGTGAATATTACTGCTTGATGTTGTCCCAGAGATCTCTTAAACTGTCCTCACTTCTTTTTGTTCTTTTCTCTTTTTTCTGTTCAGCAACAGAGATTTCCACTACTCTGTCTTCCAGCTTGCTGAGCTGTTTCTTTGCATCATTTAGTATACTGTTATTTTCTTCTAATGTATTTTTAATTTAACTTATTGTATTCTTCATCTCTAGTTATTCTCTTATTTTCTAACTCTTGTTAAAAACTAACTTCTCACTCTGTGCACCCATTCTTCTCCCAAGTTCTCTGATCATCTTCAAGATCACTACTCTGAACTCTTTTTTCAGTATATTATTTATCTTCACTTAACTTAGTTCTTCTGGAGTTTCATCTTGTTCCTTCATTTGGAACATGTTCCTATGTTGCCTCATTTTGCCTAGGTTGCTGTTTTTATTTTTATTGGTTGGTTACATTTCCCAACCTTGGAGAAGTGGTCTTTTGTAGGAGATGTTCTATGTCTCCCAGCAGCACACTCCCCTCTGATTACTAAAGCTATATACTCTAGGGATGCCCCCTATGAGGGCTGTGTGGGTACTTCTGTTGTGCAGGTTATGTGGGTGGGCTGGTAGGTTTGGTTGGCCCCCAGTCCAGTTGATTGCCAAACCCTGCCTTGTGTGGCAGCTGCTGGCCGCTGGCTGGCAGGACCAGGTCATGAAGCGGCCGACTGCAGAACCCTAAGGGGGTTCTGGGGCTGGTGCTGGCATACTGGTAGGCAGATTCAGTGTTCAGGACACTTGGGGGCTGTTGCCCACCCACTGGTGGGTGAAGCCAGGTCCTGGGGCTAGTGTCAGCCTACTGCCAGGCAAAGCCAGGTCCTGGAGTCTGGTTGCAGGCTCCAAGGGTCCTAGAGCTGGTATCAGATTGCTGGTGGGTGGGGCCAGTTCCTGACATAGTTGGGTGCAGGGCCAGGGTGTCCTGAAGCTTGTGTAGGCCTGGCAGTGAGTAAGCGCAGGGCCCACCTGGGCCCAGTGCAGAATCTGGCCTGCTAGTGGGTTGGCCAGGTCCACAGGCTGTGGGGTTGCAGTTTTCTTGCAGCTGGTGTCTGCCCCCTGGTGAGTGAGGCTGGTCCCAAGACTAGAGCAGGCTCACTGGTGGGCAGGGCCAGAGCCCAGCCTGTCTCAGGGTAGGCTCTGGCCTGTTAGTGGGTGGGTTGGGTCCACAGTGGACACTCACTTTTATCACAATGATTCTGTTATTATGATAGCCCCTTAAGAGTAAGCAGAACATTAAAATATTGGTGGCTGGAGTAAATCATGACCCCCAAAAGGGTTGATAATACTGTGTTCAAAATCATCCACATCTATTTTTCAAAGAAAAACCCAGAGTGGGAAGGGGGAATGTGTAACTGCTGCGTTGCCTTTTGTTACTATTGTGTCCACAGCACCACCCCTCCCGCTACAGGGCTCTTGCCTTTTTTTGAAGTGATCCCTTGAGTTGACAGATGTGTGAAATATAAGGGGGGACTGAACTGGTCCTTATTTTCTCATTCAATTCCTAAAACCATTCTGTAGTTTGTTCTTACAGAACTTTAGCTGAGGGGACAAATATCATTCCCATGTTACAGGTATGAAGCTGAGGTGAGCTATATAAGGGACTTACACAAGATTACCCAGGGAGGTAATTTCGTTGTGGGTCCACGAATTTTGAATTCTGACTTTTCAACTCTTTGTCTCCCCTGTATTATTCTTTTATCAGAATCTATCTTTTAACTCACTAATTCTGTGAGATGGATTCTATCCGTCCTTTATCCTTTCATTCAGAAATATAGTTGAACAGAGGATATAATCAGAGAATTTGGGTATCAGCATTCTTGGGTTTGAATTTAAGTCTGGCACTTAATAGTTACATGATTTTGAGAAAATTACACAGGCTCTCTCTCACTCCCTTTCCACATCTGTAAAATATGGATAATAATAGACCATTAGACTTTATTATTGTTTCCCAAGTCTTTGTTGTTTTAAAATTTATTCACATATTTATCACCTTCTGTATTTATTACTTCTTGAATAGCAAATCTTCCTTCTCAGATCACTTTCCTTCTGTCTGAAGCATATTCTTTAAAATTTATTTTGCTGCGAATGTTCTGATGGCAATCTTTTAGTTTTCATTTGTCATCTCTTGCTCTTGAAGAAATTTCCACTGCTCATGGAATACTGGTTTGAGAGATATTTTCTTTTATCACACTGAAGATATGATGGCTCCATCTTCTGGTTTCCGCTACCACATATCTGAAGACAGCTGTCAGTCTAACCACTGCACCATTAGAGCAAATCTGCTTCACTGCGGCTCCTCCTAAGATCTCTTCTTGTTGGGCATTCTGCAGTTTCCCTATGTGTGTATAGGGGTGGGTATTTTTTGTTTATCTTCCTAGAGTTTTGTTGAGCTTCTTAAATTGGTAGTTTTGTGATTTCATCCGTCCTGGGCTTGTTTTTTTTTTTTTACATTATATCTTCAAATAATTTCTCTGTCATATTATATCTTCCCTACTTCTAGAACTAAAATTACATGTTTGTTAAATTTTCTTACTCCGTTCTTCATGTATCAACACTTTTCCCATTTTACCTTTCTTTCCTTCTTTTTATTATATTCTTTCTTTATATCTGTCATCTAGTTCACTAATTCCATACTTAATCTGTGTAATAATTGTCCACTAAGTTCTGATTTCAGTTACTCAGGTTTTAATTTCTAAAATTTTTATTGAGTTATTTTTCAAATATCCTTGATCATTCTTTACTGTTTCTTACTTGCTGCACATATTTTAAGCTTGGATTTTATGTCATTAAGCATAACCTTCAGTCATTTAAAAGTCTCTGTATATAATTCTATTACCAAAAATTTTCTGGATCAGTTTCTTTTGCCACTTGCTGGCTTTTGTTCATGGTGCCTTATTTCTTTTTATCCTTAGTTATTTTTGCTACTCCTCTTCCCGAGAGAGAGAGAGAGAGAGAGAGGAAAGAAGACTGAGATATAAGGGAGAGCTTTCCAGAGAGGATTTTTTAAGAAAAACTCGAGTGTAAATTGAGACAGCAAATCCTCATGGGGGCATTCTGTGGTTTCAAATCCTTAGCAATATTCCTTACTCATCCTCTCCTGCTTTGGGTCAAGAGAGTTATTTTCAATGTAATCCTCTAAAAGGACAAGATGTCGATTTGATCTAAATCCACCCTGAGAGCATTGTCCTTTTGGATCTCAGATAACTGAAAATATTATCCCCTAATGTATACTTTTGGTATGAACCTAGGCAATGAAATCCAAAGCTCAGATTTATCAGATATGTAAATGCCTAAGGACAAAAACAAGCATCCTTATTCCGTTTACTCCCTGGATTCTTTCACTCAATTCCTAGCATGAAAAATATTTTACCCTCTTGAGATAACACTGATACTTAAAAGAAGATTTTTTAAACATATATTGCATTTTAGAATATTATTGTTTTTCAGCAGGCAAGTCTATGCAGGCATCTAGCCCACCATGTCATTAAAATGGGCATTAAAATGAAAATAGTACTCTGAAACCTTAATTGTTGTGAGTATTAAATAACATTATGCAAGAAAGCTCAGAGTTTGGCAAAGAATAAGCACATGATTCATGTTAAGAGTTGTTACTATCCAAGAAATTTTGACATTTACCTTAAGTTGAATATGAACTAGAATGTTAGAACTCTCCTTAATCTTTAATGTAGCAATTATGCTCTCTTCTGAATAGTAGGTATAGAAATTACTGAGTTCTTTATCTTTTTCTAAGAGTTACAAACAAAATGGCACAACCTCAGGCAGAAATATACCTATGCCCAACATTACATGTTACTGGTGCATTTCTTTCAGTGTTCATAATTTTAGCTCTTTAGCTACATAACTTTTCTCCTTTTTTCTTTGTAAAATGCTCTGGAAATGTATCCACTTGCCCTATGTGTTAGTCAGCTTAGGCTGCCATAACAAACTACCATACTAGGTTTTCTATTTAATAGAAATTTAATTTCTCACAGTTCTGGAGGCAGGAAGTCCAAGATCAGGGAGCGAGCCAGCATGGTCAGTTTCTGGCAACAGCTCTCTTCCTGGCTTGCAGATGGTCATCTTCTCACTGTGTTCTAACATGGTACGGAGTAAGGTGAGGGAAAGAAAGATCTTCTTTTCCTTCTCTTTTTTCCTTCTCCTTCTTCATCTTCTTTTTCTTCTTCTAAGACCAGGGTCCTATCAGATTAGGGCCCTACATTATGACTGCATTTAACTTTACCTCCTGAACACTCTATCTCCAGATAAAATCACATTGGTGTTAGGGCATAAAGATATGATTTTGGAGGAAACAATTTAGTCCATAGCACCCTGCTTCTTTGTGCAATGTATGAAGAAATGTGACTCTAAGTCACTCAGCCTGTAATATATTTCTTCTCAATCTATCAATGTGTAAGATATTAGTAAGCAACATGGATTTTACCAATTTGACACATCCATCTATTTGACACAATATACTATTGAAGATGTGTATCTTTAAACCACTAAGTTAAATATTCCATAATTCTTAACTTACTATTCCACAACTCCTTTTCTGGACCAGTGTGTCAGTGATAATTGGTCACATGAGTTTCTAAATGAAATTATAAGGGAAAGAACTGAAAATATTAATACAAACACTGATATAAAAATTAAGCCCTCCTTGGCAAGTATATACAATGGAGAAAAGACAGTCTCTTCAGCAAGTGGTGTTGGTAAAGTTGGACAGCCACATGTAAATCAATGAAGTCAGAACACAGCCTCTCACCATACACAAAAATAAACTCAAAATGGCTTAAAGACTTAAATACAAAATGTGACACCATAAAACTCCTAGAATAGAACATAGGCAAAACATTCTCTGACATAAATCTTACCAATGTTTTCTTAGGTCAGTCTCTCAAAGAAATAAAAGTAAAAGCAAAAATAAACAAATGGGACCTAATCAAACTTACAAGCCTTCGTACAGCAGAGGAAACCATAAACAAAACGAAAAGACAACCTACAGACTGGGAGAAAATGTTTGCAAATGATATGATCGACAAGGGCTTAATTTCTAAAATATACAAATAGCTCATACAACTCAACAACAAAAAAACAAATAACCCAATCGAAAAATGGGCAGAAGACCTAAATAGACATTTCTCCAAATAAGACATACAGATGGCCAATAGGCACACGAAAAGATGCTCAACATCACTAATTATTAGAGAAATGCAAATCAAAACTATAATGAGGTATCACCTCACACCAGTCAGAATGACCAGCATTAAAAATTCTACAAATATCAAATGCTGGAGAGGGCGTGAAGAGAAGGGAACCCTCTTGCACTGCTGGTGGGAATGTAAATTGATACAGCCACTAAGGAAAATAGTATGGACGTTCCTTAAATAACTAAAAATAGAGTTGCCATATGATCCCAGCAATCCTACTCCTGGGCACATATCTGGACAAAACTCTAGTTCGAAAAGATACCTGCACTCCTATGTTCAAGCAGCACTATTCATAATAGCTAAGACATGGAAACAACATAAATGTCCATGGACGGATGAATGAATAAAAGAGATGTGGTATATATATACAATGGAATATTATTCAGGCATAAAGGTGAATGAAATAATGCCATTTGCAGCAACATGGATGGGCCTAGAGATTATCATACTAAGTGAAGTCAGACAAAGACAAATACCATACGATATCATTTATATCTGGAATCTAAAATATGACATAAATGAACTTACCTACAAAACAGAAACAGACTCACAGACATAGAGAACAGACTTGTAAGTTGCCAAGGGGGAGGGGGTGGGGAGGGATGGATTGGGAGTTTGGGATTAGCAGATGCAAACTATTACATATAGAATGGATAAATGACAAGGTCCTACTGTATAGCACAGGGAACCCTATTCAATATCCTGTGGTAAACCATAATGGAAAAGAATATGAAAAAGAATATGTGTGTGTGTGTGTGTGTGTGTGTAAAACTGAGTCCCTTTGCTGTACAACAGAAATTAACACATTATAAATCAACTATACTTCAATCAAATAAATTTTTTAAAAATCAAGCCCTCCTTGAGAGAATTAGAAAGTCAACAATACCAGATAGAAAAATGAGTTTTTAGAAAATATTAAAATTAAGCTACTAACATGTGTGGAATATATAATGATAAACAGATACTCATATAAATATAACTAATTCATATTCAGGGACATGGGATGGCTATTCCAGAGAGAGTTTATAAATGACGGTATATATATGACAGAGTGATCCATTTTGAAGCAAGATGTTGTAAAGGGCTAAACATAAACTTTGGATGTGAATATACCTGAATTTGTATCCTGGACTTACTATAAAATTTAGCTATGAACCACTGAATAGCTTACTCATAGTTTTTTGTCTGAAATACTGCAACTAACCACTAGAGATAATATCTAAGTCTGAGATTACTGAATGAATTGAATTAAGTAAGAAAATACAAAACCAGGTATATAAGAAGTGGTTTTAAAATATATTTAGGTCATATTCAGTCTTAGTTTTTTAATCTTTAAAATGCTGATATTATCCCCTGGTTTTGATTTCCTGAATACATGAAATTATTCATGTATTTAGTCTAATGGCTAGCACAAAATAAGTATACAAATGCTGCAGTTTTACCTTTCTTATTTTTCCTTCAATCGACTAGTTAATTAAAATTGATCACTAATAAAAAAAATTATAGAAAGAAAAGAAAGGCAAAGACACAACATTGGTAAGGCCTTCCCCTCAAATTTTAAAAATAAAGGGAAACAAGCAAGAAAGTTAAAGAATTCATAAAGGCAGGAGAAGAAAATCAGATGAAAACAACATATGAGAAGTTGAAGAAGCATAGAGTTTATGAATAAGGGGCAGTCAGCAACATTAAGGCCAACAGAGAAATACAAATTTTGAGTGCTAAGAAAAGGGTATTGATTTTGCAATTTGAAATTCACTGGTTTCTTTGAAGAACAGTTTCAACAGAATAGTAGAAAAGGAAACCATATTGTGTGGAATTCATGAAAAAATGAGAAGTAATGACATGGTGATAAAAGAATAAAAAAAGAGTGTGTGATTGCCTAAGGGCTAGAGAAAGCAAGATGAAATGGATTTTTCCCCATTAATAAGAAAAAAATGTTTTAAATGTTTATGGAATGTTGTTAGTGAAACTGATTGACTTAAGAGTGAGGGAAGTAAGGCAATAAGGAAGGGAGGGATCAAGAGCACAGGTGAAGGCACCTATGTAGGAAAGAAGGCACACACTTTTCTTTAATACAGGCAGAAATGAAGAAATAAGAAATGGTAGAATGACATGGTGGAGTTTTGAAAAGTCAAAGACGTGATTATAGGAAGATGTTTTTACAGGGAAGGGATAGCTGCAGAAGTACACCCTAGATGACTGATTTTTTTTTTTTTTTTTTTTCCTGTGAGGTAGGAGGTAAATTCATCTCTAAAAGGGTAAAAAAGTAACACTTTCTGATACGGAAGCTCATGGAAACTAGCAAACAATTGATCTTGGTATTTCAGCAAATAGGAGAGTGGTTGCATACTTAGCATTCAAAAATAATTGCTGTATTTGGGTCTTGAAGAGAATAGAAATGGTTTGGAAGAGTCAAAATGAGAAAGCAAAAAACAAAAAAGAAAGACAACAAAAAAAGAGGAATGAATTGAACACATAAACACACAATTCAAGAGTTTCAGTGACAGCTCAGTTGAAGTTAGAGAACATAAATTTGGAGTGAACCAAGTCTTAGAAGTCCTATTTTAAATCCTAAGGGAAGCTTGGTAATGAAATCCATTAAGAATACCCTACCCAACTGAAAATTGAAAAGGAGATTAGGGAAGACAAATGTAATTACTCGAATTGTAATTTGGTCAAGACACCAAGGTTAATAACATTCCTCCTTTCTCAAAAGTTGCCATGAATTTTTTAATACCTTATAATGGCCAGTGTCACAATTTTTATTCCTTATACAAGAGATGAACTCTTTGATATGCATTTTTTAAATGTTAAGCACGTATATTAAGTATATGTATTCACCATTACACATGCACATATATTTACGCCTATACAAATATTAGAGAACGAATTTTTTAATTAAAAAAGTGCTTGAAGAGAAAATAGCTGCCTCTTTCCCTTCCAAATCTGACAAGAAGTTGTGATTAAAACTGCGATCTGTCATAATAAAGGTGGAAATAATGTCTGAGTTACAATGTTGTTTAGGAGTTAAGAATATGGTCATTAGAGAAACCTTAGTGCAAGCCGGACTCTGCCCCTGTCAAGTTACGTATCAGCTATAAACTCATCTACTAACTGTAAAACAGAGACATGAATCCATATTGTATCATAGGGATTTTGAATAATAAGATAAAGCATATAGAATGCTTAACACAGAGAGTAAATTCTCAATAAATATAAATTATTATATTACCTGTTAATAGTTTTAATGCAATGCTTCTTTGATCCCAAGTATTGATATGTGAACAAGCAATTACGGAAAGCAAGGTTCATAAATTACCATCACTCTTTGGTAATGTCAGAATATGGAACAACCCTCTGTCTTATATATTTATTATGCTAAACTTTTCTATTATACATGTATCTTTCTTGGTGCAAATTTTGACCTATTTGCATTTGTAAATGATCTATTTTATAACGAGATTTTATCATTTGTTTAATTTTGATGACAATGTTCAAATGGTACTAAGCATTAAATCTACATAAAAGTACAGTGAATCTTCATTATCTCTTCAGAAAGTGTCTCTTCTGCGTATTCTTGTACTTGGCAAATATATATTCCTAAAAATATGAGAAAGCTTTAAAAAATTAAATAAAATTACATTTATGAAATATATATATCTCATGTTATTTGTATAAATTTCACTGATTATTTATTATACTTAACAATTATTTCTTACATTAATGTGATAATTCAATTCTATGCTCATTCATGGAACCTGGTTTTAATATTAAATAAAATACATGAAAGAAAACTAACTTTCTAGCATTATTTTTTTAAATTTACTGGATTAAATATGTATAAACAATATTAAACAACATAACATTGCCATTACCCTTTCCTCCTAAAGTACCTTTAGAACAAAAGTTAAAGGAAGTGTTTAAGAAATAAAGAGCATAATCTATGTCTTTATCAAGTTAAAGCTCATATCCAAATATTTTACTGACAAAACTTAGTTTAAACAAAAAGGCATTTCATTAGTCCCAATAAATCTGGGAGATAGAGTTACCTTAGGGATTACTGAATCTGTGTGTGTGTGTTTCTTTTATCTGCTTAGCTTCTCCTCCTTTTCTGCACTATTTATCTCTGTGTGTTGATCTTACTCTCTACTACTGAAGAATTGAAGAAAATGACCGAAAACAGATTTAAACTTACACCAACTCAGTTTGAGAACTACTGAATAAAAAAACTATAGTTCCCAAATCCTTTTTACAAAATCCTTGAGATCTACTTGTCTTTGGTTTTGTGTCCAAATTCTGAGCTAATTACTACGACCAGGATAACGGAAATTTTATTGCTCACATATGTCACGTGTCCACCTATATGTTGACAGGAGCTGGAAAACTGTGATTAGTAACCACATAGACCAGAACCCCATTGACAGAAAAGAGATAGCCTCCAGAGCAGAAGGAGTGCTATGGCCAGAAGAATGGAAGGAGGACTGTTGCGCAAATAAAACGAGCAGCTAAGTTAACTTTGTGATAAGATTCCATTAAATCAATAAAGAAAAAGTGGAGTCACAGAAAATACTGAATAAAAATAAATATGTTCTGCACGATGGATTAGTCACTGGAGTGTAGGCCCTTTGTTAACTTTGTGTAGGACTTTGTTCAAATAGTTGCCATTCTCTATAACTTAGTCTCTTCAATTTATTATATAAAACTAGGAGACTGAACTAATCTCTATGGTACCTAATAGAGTAAAAACATTTTAGCTTTTAATAAGCTAACAAATGTGTTTCCTGGGTATTATCAATTTAAAGGAAAGCAGTAGATGAAAGTAGATAGATACTTGGCTTTGGGGTCAGATAGATCTATATGTCAAATCTGTCATTGAGCAATTATATCAACTAGTACAAAGAAGCAGTTTCCACAATGGTGGTGGGGAGATAGTAATATCCTCTACCTCCTAAGAGTTGTAATGAATACATGTGATAACTGCAGTGCCTGCCATGGAAAGGCCCCCTTAATAAATGTCAAGTGTTTTTTTAATTACTGTCATTATTATTTTTTATTTTTATACCCCTCAGAAAAGATTTTGCACATTTCTCATTGGGTACATGTTTAAACACTTGACATTTTTGTTTGAATATAGAAAATTTAAAAAATCGTCCTTCCACCAATTCCTGTGTTCCTTTGGTAATGAGTCCAAGTGAAGTGTTTTTTAAAATAACCCACAGTAGCACTTGGAATTTAGTAAAAATCCAAGGTTCAATTCCATCTAGAGTATTTGGAATAAAATGTTTTCTAGTCATACTAATTATGGGGTCATAGAAAGCAATTATGATGCTGCCTATTTCTCTCTGCTCCCCTGTCTCAGTAGACAGGGACATGGGAAAAGTGGAACGGTCATCAATAGACACTCCTCCATAGAATTATGCTATTAAAAGAAATTCTCATCAGAAAATGACACTTAATTGACACGAAAAGTTAAATACTGTTTTATGCTAAGTGGCCATCACCAGTGTTTTAAAGAGCTAATTAAAGAAAAGCACATTTCTTTTTAAAAAGCACTTGTTAAACACACTAAATTCAAAATGATCTTTAGGTAATTGCAGAAAAAGGAATGGAGAACTGCCCCACAATTTGTATTATATACCCTGATGCAAGGTTCTGACTATTTTATTGGTGATCAGCATGGGATATGAATGTCACTGAATTCAAAGGAGTAAAAAAAAGAGTGAATAAATGAATGAATACCAGATCACAATTGCTAGTTTTTTCAATTCTCAGTGAGTAGGATTGATAACTTCCTTCAAATTCTCGCTTTGTATTTATTTTCAATATACATATTTAAGTGTAAAGATATAAATTTAATTATATATTAACAGATACACCATGTAAGTATTTTGGTTGAAATCAACATTTATCCAAAACCAAGACCAAAGGCAAATATCTCCATTATAGAACAAACTGTATGAAGTCTGTGATATAAGAGTAAATCTAAAATGAAAATCAAAGAAAACAAGAAAGTGAGGACAATTCAAGAAGTCTAAACATATCAAGTGTTAGTGAAGTGAGCACAGGAAAACAGGAACACTCATTTTTTTGCTTGTAAAATTGTAAATTGTTAAAACCCACCCTGGAGGACAATATGGTAATATCTGGTGAATGCCTTATCACCTGGGAATTCCATGCCTATGTATGGACCCTAGAGAAAGACTTGCATGTGTGTACTAGATAGGGTGTACAAGGATGTTTACCATAGCAACGTTTGCAGCAAAAAATTAGAAAAAATAAACCATAGTTATTCATATGACAGATTAATTTAAAGCTGTAGAACACACTGGCAAATCTCAGAAATATATTGAGTGAAAAGAGCAGAATGCTAAACTTACATAGTCATATTTGCAAGTATTTTATGAAATACAGGTAAGACATATACTACATGAAGACACATGTAGTCAAGGATTAACTAAAAATACAACAGTTACCTTTGGAGGGCAATCGAGGCTCATGGGATTGCAGAAAGGAGTGAAAATTCACCTTTACTTTTAATAATAATTGTATAAAATTTTGAAATAAAAATGACAGGATGAAGAGTAAACAAGTGTATATACTATGTTATCTCAGTTATTTTCTATGTTTTAAACCTTCAAATAAAACTCAAGGAACTTCACAGTAAGTTCACCTTTCTAGTATTGCAAAAAAAAGAAAATATAATACGACTGTTCAGAGTCTCTACTAATCACTAATTCCAGTATTTGCAAATTTTTAAGTCTCCAAATTAAATGAAGAGTAATATGCACCCATTTTTAAAAAATGATGCTGCTGTTTCTTTCTATCAGGTTTAGGGAAAAAAACCTTAATTTAAAAATAAAGCTCAACTCCTTATATGACTCAAATGTGACCGATACTATGTCTGTGTATGTGTGATTAAGAGAAAGACAGGAACTGAAGATGAAGACATAGCAAAGGAATGACTTAAAAGTTTTTGAATATTGAAACCACTAATCTTTAAAATTTAAAACACTAATTTAAGACTGTGTTGCGTCTTTTATTTTTTATGAAGAACAATGAGCATACTGGTGGTTTTTTAACGTTTTTTAATAACACTGATGCTGAGATGCTGCACAGACACTTTATTTTGTATATTGAGATATTTCTTTGTCACTAAGCTGTACACATTTTGTTGATGATTCTCCAGCACTATGCATTACATAGTTGGGCAAACACAAAGGCAAGAGTAGCTTGGGATTCCTACATGTTCCTGGAGAGACTCTGTCGTTTCTTACACTTTATTCATGTATATTCAAAAGAGAACCTATAGGTTCGAAGAAATTCTGACTTTCTTTTTAAATGTATTACATCATGAAAATGTTCATGCTCTGTCACTATTTTGAAAATTATTATCCAGAAAGCATGAAATGTGATCTTGAACATCCTGTTACCTATCACTATTGAATAAACAACGATATACACCACATATAGCTATCCTTAACAATAAGTTTTTCTATTCCAAAATAGTCCCCATATTCAATAATGTCCTTCAAATACTTCATATATTGGTAAATGCTGTTTAGACAATATTATTGTTGATCCCCCTCCCACTTCCACTACAATAGTAACTTCATCCCAACTTGTAATCTTGAAATCTAGGAAATTCCAGATGTTATACTCTGAGGAAAAAAAAAAAAGCCACCAGATGATAAAATTATAAACTCAATATTTCTATGGTTATAAAAATAGACATGTTAAGCTATATTAGGATAGATTACTGCCTAATCAGTGATTACCAAGCTCGCTCAAAAATGTTTTGGATTCTTTTTTAGATAGTAACCCTTCTCCACTGTTCTAAAAGTTTAGTAAAAACTGCTGCTCATAGAGTCAATTCTTCTTAACAGCGACTGGGTGGTGTGCAGTAGGGTGATCCACTGTGGAAACAGAATAGCATATGCATTTGGTGACATACACTCTGGAGATGAGTTTGGTGGGATAGGTTTATTGGATCTGGAGAAGTTCAGGGGAAATTTAAGCCTCCACCCAAAATCCCTAGAGATACTGGGAGGTAAGGTGGACCGTCACCTTAGGAGAAATAGGCATTCAATACAATTTTATACAGAGCTTAAAAGTTCTGTCTGCTCAAGCAAGACAAGGACTTGGGGGGCATCCAGATGGCTCATATCTCAGTTATATTTATCACATTAAAATGCCTTGGTCTTTAAATTATAAGTATTTTACATGGGAAATCTTGTCCCAATCTTCATTATTTTACAATGAACCAGCAACTCTAGAAGGATGTAACCAGTTTAAAAGCATGGATGCTTTCTACCTACGCTACCACATTGTCTTTGACTAACATGAAATCTCAGGAAAGCCATGTTCATATGTAGGCAAAAGGAAATTTTTCCTGTTGTGTTGACTGAAATATTCCAAGGAAAGTCCCACTGAGAAAACACAATTTCCTACATCTAAGTGCTAAAGTGCTTAAAAAGTCATTTATTTGGGCTTATCATAGTCCTCTGTAGGGAATCTATGTTAAACTGTAAATACCCTTGGATGGTAAAAGAAAAGGCACAAGGATGAAATAGGCAGGTAGTCATATCCCTACACAATAAACAACTAGGCCATCAGAAGAGACATGGGATGACACATTAAGGATTTAACATGATGACAAAAATACAGATACGGATGATGTACTCTCAATGGTTTCTTGAAGTCCTCTTATCCCATTGCCAATGTGAAGCAGAAAAATGAAAAAATCAATTAGAATGGAACTGAAAGTTACTCAAATACAGAGATTAAGACAACCTAAATAATTGCAAGAATGAGTTGACTGTGGACTTTGATATAAAACCAGAACAGCTAAAACAACAGATTTTTGAATAGAATTCTCCATCCTTAGCCCAACTCTCTAGCAGAACCTCTAGGGTGATGAGGTTAAGAATACAGCTCAGATTTTTAAATTTTTTTTTATGAGGAGATTAACCAAGATGGCGGAGGAGAAGGACGTGCTCTCACTCCCTCTTGCGAGAACACCAGAATCACAACTGGCTGCTGGACAATCATTGACAGGAAGACACTGGACTTCACCAAGGAGGATACTCCACATCCAAGGACAGAGGAGAAGCCACAGTGAGACAGTAGGAGGGGCGCAATCAGAGTAAAATCAAATCCCATAACTGCTGGGTGGGTGACTCACAGACTGGTGAACACTTATACCACAGAAGTCCACCCACTGGAGTGAAGGTTCTGAGCCCCACGTCAGGCTTCCCAACCTGGGGGTCTGGCAACGGGAGGAGGAATTCATAGAGAATCAGACTTTGAAGCCTAGTGGGAATTGATTGCAGGACTTCTACAGGACTGGGGGAAGCAGAGACCCCACTCTTGGAGGGCGCACACGGAATAGTGTGCACCGGGACACAGGGGAAGGAGCAGTAACCCTGGGGGAGACTGAACCAGACCTACCTGCTATGGTTGGAGGGTCTCCTGCAGAGGCAGGGGCTGGCTCTGTTTCACCGTGGGGACAAGGACACTGGCAGCGGAGGTTCTGGGAAGTACACCTTGGCGTGAGCCCTCCCAGAGTCTGCCATTAGCCCCACCAAAGAGCCCAGGTAGACTCCAGTGTTGGGTTGCCTCAGGCAAAACAACCAACAGGAAGGCAACCCAGCCTCACCCATCAACAGTCAAGTGGATTAAAGTTTTACAGAGCTCTGACCACCACAGCAACAGTCAGCTCTACCCACCACCAGAGCCTCCTATCAAGCCTCTTAGATAGCCTGATCCACCAGAGGGCAGACAGCAGAAGTAAGAAACACTACAACCCTGCAGCCTGTGGAACAAAAACCACATTCACAGAAAGATAGACAAGATGAAAAGGCAGAGGGCTATATAGCAGATTAAGGAACAAGAAAAAACCCCAGAAAAACAACTAAATGAAGTGGAGATAGGCACCCTTCCAGAAAAAGAATTCAGAATAATGATAATGAAGATTATCCAGGACCTCAGAAAAAGAATGGAAGCAAAGATTGAGAAGATGCAAGAAATGATTAACAAAGACCTAGAAGAATTAAAGAACAAACAAACAGAGATGAACAATACAATAACTGAAATGAAAACTACACTAGAAGGAATCAATAGCAGAATAACTGAGGCAGAAGAACGGATAAGTGACCTGGAAGACAGAATGGTGGAATTCACTGCTGCAGAACAGAATAAAGAAAAAAGAATGAAAAGAAATGAAGACAGCCTAAGAGACCTCTGGGACAACATTAAACGCAACAACATTCGCATTATAGGGGTCCCATAAGGAGAAGAGAGAGAGAAAGGACCAGAGAAAATATCTGAAGAGATTATAGTCAAAAACTTCCCTAACATGGGAAAGGAAATAGCCACCCAAGCCCAGGAAGCACAGAGTCCTATACAGGATAAACCCAAGGAGAAACACACCGAGACACATAGTAATCAAATTGGCAAAAATTAAAGACAAAGAAAAATTATTGAAAGCAGCAAGGGAAAAACGACAAATAACATACAAGGGAACTCCCATAAGGTTAACAGCTGATTTCTCAGCAGAAAGTCTACAAGGCAGAAGGGAGTGGCATGATATACTTAAAGTGATGAAAGGGAAGAACCTACAACCAAGATTACTCTACCCGGCAAGGATCTCATTTAGATTTGATGGAGAAATCAAAAGCTTTACAGACAAGCAAAAGCTAAGAGAATTCAGCACCACCAAACCAGCTCTACAACAAATGCTAAAGGAACTTCTCTTTCTTGTGGGAAACACAAGAGAAGAAAAGGACCTACAAAAACAAACCCAAAACAATTAAGAAAATGGTCATAGGAACATACATATTGATAATTACCTTAAACGTGAATGGATTAAATGCTCCAACCAAAAGACACAGGCTTGCTGAATGGATACAAAAACAAGACCCATATATATGCTGTCTACAAGAGACCCACTTTAGACCTAGGCACACATACAGACTGAAAGTGAGGGGATGGAAAAAGATATTCCATGCAAATGGAAATCAAAAGAAAGCTGGAGTAGCTATACTCACATCAGATAAAAGAGACTTTAAAAGAAAGAATGTTACAAGAGACAAGGAAGGACACTACATAATGATCCAGGGATCAATCCAAGAAGAAGATATAACAATTATAAATATATATGCACCCAACATAGGAGCACCTCAATACATAAGGCAACTGCTAACAGCTATAAAAGAGGAAATCGACAGTAACACAATAATAGTGGGGGACACTAACACCTCACTTACACCAATGGACAGATCATCCAAAATGAAAATAAATAAGGAAACAGAAGCTTTAAATGACACAATAGACCAGATAGATTTAATTGATATTTATAGGACATTCCATCCAAAAACAGCAGATTACACGTTCTTCTCAAGTGTGCAGGGAACATTCTCCAGGACAGATCACATCTTGGGTCACAAATCAAGCCTCAGTAAATTTAAGAAAATTGAAATCATATCAAGCATCTTTTCTGACCACAACACTATGAGATTAGAAATGAATTACAGGGAAAAAAACGTTAAAAGCACAGACACATGGAGGCTAAACAATACGTTACTAAATAACCAAGAGATCACTGAAGAAATCAAAGAGGAAATCAAAAAATACCTAGAGACAAATGGCAATGAAAACACGATGATCCAAAACCTATGGGATGCAGCAAAAGCAGTTCTAAGAGGGAAGTTTATAGCTATACAAGCCTATCTCAAGAAACAAGAAAAATCTCAAGTAAACAATCTAACCTTACACCTAAAGGAACTAGAGAAAGAAGAACAAACAAAACCCAAAGTTAGCAGAAGGGAAGAAATCATAAAGATCAGAGCGGAAATAAATGAAATAGAAACAAAGAAAACAATAGCAAAGATCAATAAAACTAAAAGCTGGTTCTTTGAGAAGATAAACAAAATTGATAAGCCATTAGCCAGACTCACCAAGAAAAAGAGGGAGAGCACTCAAATCAATAAAATCAGAAATGAAAAAGTAGAAGTTACAACAGACATCGCAGAAATACAAAGCATCCAAGAGACTACTACATGCAACTCTATGCCAATAAAATGGACAACCTGGAAGAAATGGACAGATTCTTAGAAAGGTATAACCTTCCAAGACTGAACCAGGAAGAAACAGAAAATATGAACAGACCAATCACAAGTAATGAAATTGAAACTGTGATTAAAAATCTTCCAACAAACAAAAGTCCAGGACCAGATGGCTTCACAGGTGAATTCTATCAAACATTTAGAGAAGAGCTAACACCCATCCTTCTCAAACTCTTCCAAAAAATTGCAGAGGAAGGAACACTCCCCAACTCATTCTATGAGGCCACCATCACCCTGATACCAAAACCAGACAAAGAAAAGACACTACAAAAAAAGAAAATTACAGACCAATATCACTGATGAATATAGATGCAAAAATCCTCAACAAAATACTAGCAAACAGAATCCAACAACACATTAAAAGGATCATACACCACGATCAAGTGGGATTTATCCCAGGGATGCAAGGATTCTTCAATATACGCAAATCAATCAATGTGATACACCATATTAACAAATTGAAGAAGAAAAACCATATGATCCTCTCAATAGATGCAGAAAAAGCTTTTGACAAAATTCAACACCCATTTATGATAAAAACTCTCCAGAAAGTGGGCATAGAGGGAACCTACCTCAACATAATAAAGGCCATATATGACAAAGTCACAGCAAACATCATTCTCAACGGTGAAAAACTGAAAGCATTTCCTCTAAGATCAGGAACGAGACAAGGATGTCCACTCTCACCACTATTATTCAACATAGTTCTGGAAGTCCTAGCCACGGCAATCAGAGAAGAAAAAGAAATAAAAGAAATACAAATTGGAAAAGAAGAAGTAAAACTGTCACTGTTTGCAGATGACATGATACTATACATAGAGAATCCTAAAACTGCCACCAGAAAACTCCTAGAGCTAATCAATGAATTTGGTAAAGATGCAGGATACAAAATTAATGCACAGAAATCTCTTGCATTCCTATACACTAATGATGAAAAATCTGAAAGAGAAATTATGGAAACACTCCCATTTACCATTGCAACAAAAAGAATAAAATACCTAGGAATAAACCTACCTAGGGAGACAAAAGACCTGTATGCAGAAAACTATAAGACACTGATGAAAGAAATTAAAGATGATACCAACAGTTGGAGAGATATACCATGTTCTTGGATTGAAAGAATCAACATTGTGAAAATGACTCTACTACCCAAAGCAATCTACAGATTCAATGCAATCCCTATCAAAAATTACCAATGGCATCATTTTTTACGGAACTAGAACAAATCATCTTAAAATTTGTATGGAGACACAAAAGACCCCGAATAGCCAAAGCAGTCTTGAGGGAAAAAAACGGAGCTGGAGGAATCAGACTCCCTGACTTCAGACTATACTACAAAGCTACAGTAATCAAGACAATATGGTACTGGCACAGAAACAGAAACATAGATCAATGGAACAAGATAGAAAGCCCAGAGATAAACCCACGCACCTATGGTCAACTAATCTATGACAAAGGAGGCAAAGATATACAATGGAGAAAAGACAGTCTCTTCAATAAGTGGTGCTGGTAAAACTGGACAGCTACATGTAAAAGAATGACATTAGAATACTCCCTAACACCAGACACAAAAATAAACTCAAAATGGATTAGAGACCTAAATGTAAGACTGGACACTATAAAACTCTTAGAGGAAAACATAGGAAGAACACTCTTTGACATAAATCACAGCAAGATCTTTTTTGATCCACCTCCTAGAGTAATGGAAATAAAAACAAAAAATAAAACAAATGGGACCTAATAAAATGTAAAAGCTTTTGCATAGCAAAGGAAACCATAAACAAGACGAAAAGACAGCCCTCAGAATGGGAGAAAATATTTGCAAATGAATCAACGGACAAAGGATTAATCTCCAAAATATATAAACAGCTCATTCAGCTCAATATTAAAGAAACAAACACCCCAATCCAAAAATGGGCAGAAGACCTAAATAGACATTTCTCCAAAGAAGACATACAGACGGCCACGAAGCACATGAAAAGATGCTCAACATCACTAATTATTAGAGAAATGGAAATCAAAACTACAATGAGGTATCACCTCACACCAGTTAGAATGGGCATCATCAGAAAATCTACAAACAACAAATGCTGGAGAGGGTGTGGAGAAAAGGGAACCCTCTTGCACTGTTGGTGGGAATGTAAATTGATACAGCCACTATGGAGAACAATATGGAGGTTCCTTAAAAAACTAAAAATAGAATTACCATATGACCCAGCAATCCCACTACTGGGCATATACCCAGAGAAAACCGTAATTCAAAAAGACACATGCACCCGAATGTTCATTGCAGCACTATTTACAATAGCCAGGTCATGGAAGCAACCTAAATGCCCATCAACAGACGAATGGATAAAGAAGAAGTGGTACATATATACAATGGAATATTACTCAGCCATAAAAAGGAACGAAATTGAGTCATTTGTTGAGACGTGGATGGATCTAGAGACTGTCATACAGAGTGAAGTAAGTCAGAAAGAGAAAAACAAATATCGTATATTAACGCATGTATGTGGAACCTAGAAAAATGGTACAGATGAACCGGGTTGCAGGGCAGAAGTTGAGACACAGATATAGAGAACAAACATATGGACACCAAGGGGGGAAAACTGCGGTGGGGTGGGGATGGTGGTGTGCTGAATTGGGCGATTGGGATTGACATGTATAAAGTGATGTGTATAAAATTGATGACTGATTCAAAAAAAAAAACAATAACAAAACAAAACAAACCACTGGATTCTTCAATTTTGGAAAGTGAAGAGGGACCATATTAAACACTATATAAATTTGTGTATTACTGTTTCGGGGACTCATGTTTTCTTTCATCAAGCACCAAAATAAAAGTAGAAGGCAGAGCTCCTTAGAATTAGAATAAGGAAGAATTACGATAAACCAAAGGATATATTACCATAAGGAAGAGGTGTTGTAGTCATAAATACAAATAAAAACTAAATAATTTGGGCAAATTAATGAATGTTTGAATGATAAATTACCAGTCAATATATAAAACCTTTGAAACAACTGCAGGATTTCCTGGACAGGACGGGGCTCAAGGGCAATTTCGAAATCATTTTTGACAAAAAAAACTGTGGAGAAAATTAATGTTAACACATATAGCAATTCTCATACCTCTACAATTAGTCAACAAACTAGGATTTCTCCTTTTATGAAAGACTAAGCATTATAAAGGGAATCAAAATCCTGCTGAAATTACCCATAGGGTACACTATTATGACCCCAGGGATTCCCAATACTGCTAAGGCATTCAATATTTTCTAACACTCTAAATCTTCACTGAGCATGTGCAATATATTATTCCTGTATTAGGTACAGTGAGCAAGACATACATGATTCCTGTACTAACTGAACTTATGGTGTAGAAGAAAGATAAGAAGAAGTTACAATACCTGTTTTTACTATATTTCCCTTATAGCATTACTGTCTTAAAAGAAACGCACATCATGCGGTAGGACTGAAGAATAGGCGTATATAGCATAGAGAATGTGAGCAGTGGGGCATGTGGAACAGGGTTTGCCTCCTGGTCCAAGTGAAGTTTAACTGAAATCAAAACAATAATAAAGAATATTCCAATAGATGGAAATAGTGCATGTATGTTCCAAACTAGATATGAGATTGGAATAAAATTTTATTCTGACTGGGGTTTATTATTGCAATGGGGACTGATAGGTGTTAAGGTTGGAGAGGTGTAAATTAGGACCTTTTAATCTATGCTAAAAAATTAGGCATTTTTTTTTTCCTCTAAGGACAGTAAAAAGAAAGTGTAAGGATTTCACTAATGGGGTTGGCTTACATTTTAGAAAAGAAATTTACCTGGCAAGAAAAAAAATCTTGGATTAAGACTGAAGATTGGGAAAGCAGCTGGCAGGCTGCTGAAGGAGTTGAAGTCTATAACAATAATTGTTTCTTGATACTTGAGATGGTGGTGATGAGGATGGAGAGAAGGGAAGGATTAGAAAGACAGGACATTGTGGCTCACTGGGAAATAAATGAGGGAAAGAAAGAAGTTAAGGACTCCCAGGGCGCTCATTTGGGTAACTAGATGGCTGATGGCACCATGATGTAAATTAGGAAGCACACTGAAGAAGCAGGTTCTGTCTCCCAACACCTGAAAAGGGAACATGGGGGTGGGAGTTGGGAGTAGTTCACGGAGACGACAAATTTATTTTAGGAAATCCTGAGTTCCAGGTGACAGAGAGACCTCCAATTGAAAATGTTCTCTAGCCAGTTTGCCATATGGGCTTAGTGAACAGAAGGAAGATGTGTCAGCTAGCCAGGAAATCGATGTTTACTGACAGCCTACTATGTGCCAGGAACTGTTTGGTGTTATGTAGATACAGCCAAGGGTCCTGTTCTCATGAATTTATAGTCTGGCTGTAGGTACACACTGTCGTGTCAAGAGGGAATGAGTTTCCTAGAAAGAAGTCACAGATTCACAAGAGAATCAGGTTTAGGAAAGAACCTGGGGGAGCCTACACATTTATGGGCAATGTGCAAAAATAATGGAAAAAAAAAAGGTTGGGGTTTTTCTTTTCCTTTACAAAATATAGTGGTCTAGTAAGGACTGATAACAGGAAGATGCATTAGATAATGACTTAAAGTTTAAATTTACTTCATCTGCATGGCAGTTGCTAGTGACCTTGGTGTGAGCTGAGCAGAGTCAGTGAAGAACCATACTATAGTGGGTTGGGGAGAGAGAGGTGGGAAGGTGCAGATAATGCTTTCCTATTTGTGAGGAGGATGATACAAAGAACGAAAGCAACTACGGCAGTAAATAACTGCTGGAAGATGAAGAGTCAATGAGGGAATTTTTTTAAGATAGAGAATGTTTAAAAGTTACTGGGGAGGAGCCCATTGAGAGAAAAATCTATAAAAATTGCCGTCTCTCCACTGTCTGAAATAAGATAGAAAGCACTCTATACCCTAAAACAAGATGCTGACGGTCATACCTCTTTAGTTGAGGTATACATGCTGATAAAGGAGACCGTCCTCATGATCCCCATTCGATGCATAGCCTCTTAGATAGCAAATATAATTTAATGAAGGCCATTAGAGGCTAATAAAGTTCAGCCACTGTCAAATGCAAACTGAACATGTGAAAGGTCTTAACAATTACATACACCACCCAGTATAACTTTTATTATTAGCACTGTCATTTTCTGTCCTCTAAACTTCAGGCCTTCCTTGTTTATACTTTATCACAATACCCTACCCCCTAAAAATTATTTTCTCTGGTTATATTAATTACTTGAATTTCAAATGAAGTCCAAAAAGCCTCATATTGGCACTTAGTGGCACTAAAGTTAAAAGGAAAAATAAGAAGATAAACTGTTTTGGCACTCTGTCTTTCTTTAAAGCCTGGCTTTGGGCCTCGTTTTAAAACATATTACCAAAGGTCTCATCGTATTTCTGCCTGTATTCAATAAACGGCTAAGTGGTCATGCATTCATTATGCCATGAGCTGCACACAGATGCAAATGGATACCATTTATAATATTTTACAATGTTTTCCAAGCCCATCTAGAATGATAGAGACCTGGAAAATGTTAACCCACCTCAAAGACTTCTTTTATTGCATTCTTTAATAGATTGGTGCAATTTCTTTGCATGCTATAAAAGTCAAGAAAGTATTTCCATGGTATTAAATGGTAACACATGGAGACCATTTCGTTTTTAAGAAGAATGTTCTCTACTTTGTGATTTGTGTTTTTTAATGCCCTTTTCCTTCCTCTTGTTCTTTCAGGGACAGTTTGATTCAGAGTAATGGAGCGGTGGAAATTAAATGAGGGTGCATGAAGTCCAATGAACTCAGTATACTGCTTATCTTGTAACTATACTTAATCTAAATAACCTTTTTTATGCTCTGCTGGAATGGCATTTTCAAAAGGCTATATAGTAGTAAATGAGAGTATATGTCAGTAAGGATTTGCTAGACAAATCAGATCTCACAGAGAAGTATATCTATCCATTACTATTTAATACATACTTCAGTTTGAAGGAGGATTTTTGGGTGTGTGATCAGACCATTAACATTTACTGTCATTTGGGCTATGTTTTCTAACTTTTCTCCTTTCCCTTTTTATTTTCATTTATTTTTTATTTATTTTTTCCAATGGAGGCTTTCAGACCAAAACTGTCTCCAAAAGAAAGAATGAAGTGATTTATATACATGCAAATCACTGACTCAGTTTTTCTTACCAAATGTGTATTTTTCAGAAGTGAAAGATTTCTAAGGGATAATGTCAACACAAATGGTAGTATGCTAGAAAGAATTTAATCCACACACATAAAACACATGGCAGGCATGTCCTCTGATAACAACTTTTACTTTCTTTTCAGTGATATAGCTTTCCTTTATTATTATGTTTGAAGGAATGATTTACTAAGTAGCACTCAGAAAACAGCTTTTCTGTCTCAGCTACTGCCCCTCCCTTTGGTCTTTTGTGAAAAGTGGTTAAGTTTGTGCTTAAGGCAGTGGTAAAGTTTATGTGTCAGTTATCTTATAATACTTAGTTTCTTCCAATATCCTAAAGCAGACCTTATGGTACATTTGGATATTTAGGCTTTTCCCTTAGCTCTGGTTAAGAGGCCTAGTATTTTCATCCTATCCTAGAACAGCCAGCACTGCTCTGTTCCTTCCAGACCCCTTCCCATGGGCCACCTTCCCGTTTTGTCTCTGAGACACAGTAATGCTTGAAGTCTTCCCACAAGCTGCTTGACTTTTTAAAAACTACCTTCCTCCTGCCTGCCTCTGTATATGTTCACTTGCTGCACTTACCCAGTGTTTGCTTCCACTGAGATCAACTAGACATGGACCTTTGGATAACAGGCTCTCATCACCTAATAAACCACTCACCATCTGCATTTACGACAGTTCTGCCAGTTCCTCATTGATGGGTGGATACAATTCAACTAAAAATCCCACATCCTCCCAAACTCTTCTATTTGATGAAAGAAATCCAGCCATTACTTGAGGAGTTTAAAGAGAAAATTCTGGAAAGTTAGTCTTTGGATCTCAATTTTACCAGAACTGACATGTGCAGAATACTTTCATAATTTCAAGAGCAATAGAAATTCCACTTTCCCATACCCTGCAGTAACCTCAGAAGTAGTCACTGCCTTCATCCTGATAAAACACAGGTCTAGTAGAAAGATGTGAGTGAGACCAGCAAGTGCTTCCTTAAATTGTGTGCCCTATGTGTCTCCTTCTCCTCACCTTAGTCCCTGACCAAGATCCCCTTTTTCACTACCTTAAATTGTCTCATTATAGTCCAACAACATCCAATGACATAACGTTCTGATGTGTTCTTTTTAATTTCTATTTCTTTCACATTTTTCCTACTCTCCCCACGACCACCTTAGCCTACACCTTGAAAAGTTCACATCTGTGAGTAGTTTCTATAGCTGGTTATTCCAAACATAGTTTCCATCAATATGATACAAACTGTTCTTTAACTTCTTGTCAAATAAATTTTGCTAAAAAATTGCTTTCATCAAATCATTTCCTCCATCTAAAGATCTCCAATAACTATAATTTCCAGTTTTATTAAGTACAATATCCTCTGATTAAAATTAAAGTTCTTTATAGTTTTGATTCTTAGAGTGTGGTCCCCACACTGGGGACATCAGCAACACCTGGTGACTTTTTAGAAATGAAAATTGAGACTCACTCCAGACTTACTGAGTCAGAAACCCTAGGGGTGGGGAGAGAAAACTGTGTTTTAACAAGCCTTCTAGGTTATTCTAATGTTCAATAAAGCATGGGAATCATTGGTTATTTTTCCCATCTACATGCTTGTAGGTGAATGTTTACACGAATGAATGTTTTATTTTTTTCAAAATGGAAACTCCTAATCACATAAACTACACCCTCTGCTCACAATTAAACAGTATCAGAATTAAATAGCAAATTACACAATTTAAAAATCAAATCACTTAGTACTTCAAATGTACTATCTAAATTTTAAAGAGGAAATCAAAGTTGCAGTTCTGGACTCTAAAAATTAAGAATATATTAAAACATATGGAATGCAGACAAAACCATACTTAAATAGTTATATTTGTCGATGTTGTAGTTATTAGACTAGAAAGAAAATAATAATTGAGCTGAACTTTTAACTCAAGAAGTTAGAATAAGAAAATCAAAATAATTCCAAGAATAGCGTTAATTAAAAGTAGAAGTAATGAATTAGAAAACAGTTAAAAATACAATTATAGAAGAGACCAATAAAATAGAGTACCCTTTGGAAAATCTAATAAAGACAATATAAATACACAAGAAACTAAACTAAATTTTCTGTCTTCAGACAGAAAGAATGCCACACTAACATTTTTAAAAATTAACATGAAATGGATATTTCCTGAGAAAATATAAACCAAAGAGTAACTCAATAAGAAAACTAAACTTCGAAAGCCATTAGGAAATTTTTGACCAATGAGTTTGCCCCCAAAATGTTACTAGACACAAAAACTTTTATCAATGCCGTCTTTCAAAATCTTCAAGAATGGTATTTCCAGAGTTCCAGAAAGTATAAGAAGAGTGTAAGCTTTGCAATTCATTTCACTAGTGTGACTTTTTATACCATCATCTGAAAAGGAAACTCAGTGACAGAAAACTTCATTCCTAGCCAGTCCATCCAGCTAATACATTAAAATAATAAAACACCATGACTAAGTTGACTTCATTTCAAGGTTGTTTCAAATATAACATACTTACTGTTATTAACCATCTCAGCAGGTAAGAAAAGAAAAACATAATCATCTTTTTACACTGTCAAAGTTATGTAGTAAAAGTAAATAACTTTTTAAAATAAAAAACATTCTAACATCTCAGAATTTATTATTAAAAATATACAGATTACTATGCATATCTTAGATCAATAACCAACAGCATGTTTACTTTTAAAACATATTCTCATTTAAAAGAATGCCTACTAATACTTTTACTATTCAATACAGTTTTGTAAGTTCTAGCCAAGCTAGTGAGACAAAAATGAATAAAGTTTACATTTTGGAAAGGAGGGTATTAATTTATCATTATTCGTAGAGGATATAATATGCTGCTTTAAAAACCCAAGAAAATAATAGAAATTATCATAATTACTAAGAGTTTTATAAGCAGACTAGAGACAGTATAATATCTCCAAAAGTCAGTAGATTTTCTAATTATGACTTAGAAATAATAAAAACAAATTTTAATACATTTAAAATAGTAAGTAAATACACAAACAGAACAGAAAGATAAATCATAGGCATGAGATGAAAGGTCCATAAACTAACCTGGGTGTAAAACATTAGTATATTTTAGGAACAATATTTTAAATCAAAGACTATGGATAATAAATGGTGTTGAGACAATTTACTTAATTGTCTCAACCCAATTAACAAAACAAACTTAAACAAAAAATGAACATTACGTACCAGTGTCACCGGCAAAGCCCATTAACAATTCCCAGGAAATGAAAATAGAATGTGCGTAATAAAATAAAGTCTAACCTTTTTCTCTTCCTTTTTTTCTTAGTCTCACGTGCTCATAGGGTGTCGTGTGCAGAGACCTTGGCCCAGGCACCTCAGACCAGAGTTCCCAGTGCGAAACGGCTGCGGCGACGCCTCAGCTCCGGACAGTGTCCAGAAGCGCTGCCCACCACACGCAACTCAAAATGGCGGCGGCAGGCAGAGACGCTGCGCCTGGCACTGCGCTCCGGAGCCTGAGCAGCACAGCTGCGCGTGCCTGATGAGAACTCTGCCCCTCCCCTTCCGAGGAAGCCCTAGAAAGCAGCCCCGCCCACCTCCTGGCGGAAGAGCGTGGACTCCAGAGCAGGAGCTCGCACCTCTCCATTCCCGGGTCGAAGAATAAAGCTTTCCTTCGCTTCTGAACCAAACTGTTTCGTTCTCTTGGCGTGAGCGACACCGGGCGGAAGGACCCTTGTTGGGGTCTGACTCAACAGGATTGGTAAGCATATCCGTGTTTGATTGACAGCAGAACACCATGTACCACCTCGGTTTTTAATTTAGATACTGAAATGTAAAGGATTTAGCAGAGTATCTGTCCCATAATAAATGCTATTTAGGCAACTCCTAAATATTCATAATTCCCAAGACTCTCGTTGCTATCAAGGATATTTGTTTTCCAAATACTGAGGAAAAGTCACCTTGTTCTTCCTGTTTTTCACCATTGTTTATGTGTGCGTGATTAGAATTGCCCCAATCATAACATGATTCATCTACGGACCATCAGATCCTAAATTTTTCAATTAGTCTTACTATCGCTCTAATGAAAGACTTTCTTCTGTCGGGATGGCATATTTAAACCATAATCTCAGCTGGCTTTCTTGAATCCACTCTTTACCTTCTAAAATCCATCCAATTTATTTGAAGAGTATTTCAGCCTTTCATAATTTCACTTCACTAATTTATTTATTGTCTACCTCCTATTGCCTCAAGCTGAAACTCTGCAGCTGAAATTAACTGTAAACTCAATCGACCACACACAAAATAGTATTTCTTGTATTCACCTCAGAGGTTCCTCTTTTCTAGTCAAAACAATTAACGTGTCTTGCTTTATGTCAGTACCTTTGACTGCTTTCTCATCACCACCCTCTTTTTCCCTTCGGCCAACTTAGAATGGTCACTTCCATTTGTCCAACCTAAATACATTTCATTCTTTAAATTCCTGTACTTAGCCCTACCCCTTCTATAAGAACTTCCCAGACTGTTGAATACCATGGGGATATCTCCCTTCTCTGAAATTTTGCACTAACAATGCAGCAAAATCTGTTTATAAACATCACGTTGTTTGCTCAACTAGATTGTAAACTCTTTCTAAAATGGCCAACACAATGCTGTGCAAATAATACTCAATAAATATTTACTCAGTAATTATCTAATTGAAAGGACAAATCCAATTCTATGCCCAGGAAGGTGAAATGTTTTCCTGGGGAAAAAAAAAAAAAAAATGGAATAAGTGTACATCTAATTATGAAAGTGCTAATGGAAAGAATTTCTTTCTAAAGCCTTGAATTCTGGAGGGTCACCTAATTATTTAGGGCCAAACAAAAAAAAGAAGCTGAAAACATAACTGAAATATCTTCTTATTCCAACCACAAATACTTTTTCAAAATGGCATAATATCTGGAAATTATTTTAAATATAAAATGTAACCAGAAACTCATTCGTGAACAGACCTATACAAAAATGCATTTTTCAGAGCACTTAAAAATGAGCATTGCATTTCACAGGCATTTGAAATATAAATTCTGCAAACGTTCATTTCCACTTCTCTTTCTGTTATCATTTCTTTCTTAGAAGAACTCCGGTTGAGTTAATTTATTTTTGATGGTGGCATTGAGTGAATTGGCACCCAAAACAACAGGGAATTCTAAGCCGAGGTACCTCAGATTTCAAAAGCAGAGATAACCCTCGAATGATGTAGCTCCATGAAGAGAGAGAATACAAAGGAACAGCCCCCAGAATTCATTCTCATCTATTTCATTGATTTGGGTAAAGATCCTCTCCCCTGATGACTTTTTAATAGGATTATACATTACTTGAATAAAAATTTAAGTAAAAAGAGAATTCATTTTAAACAATTACCAGGTCTTATATACAGATTTTTATGTAATCTAATTCAATGTTGGCAGCATGATTCTGCTTGACTGATTGATTGATTAAATACGTGGTGTTTGAGCTTCAATGTCACAATATGGTGAAAAGAAATTTAGTTATTTTTTCTTTTGCCCTCCCCTGAAGCCCACGCTCCTTAGAGGATTCCTTACATACAGAAATCAAAAGAATAAGTCTGTTTTGCAAAACCTGTGTTTTATTACATTCAAGTCAAGGTGTAAACTGTTAAAAAATGTAATGGCTATTTCTTAAGCAAGCTCAGTTTTGGGGGTAAAGATGGAAAAGTAAAGCCAAAACAAACAACTTCCCTTCTCCAACTGTTAAAAAGTGAATAAGAACAACAGAAGAGTAGAGGGGAAAAAAACCCGTAATTCAACATTAATAACCATACAACCATTCAACCTCATGCCATAAACCATAGAAACTGTTAGCCAAGGAAAGAAACAGAAAGTCATGGCATAGTGCTGCATATGTACTAATTCCAGCCCCACACCCAACAAGCAATACCAGGGATTGAGTAGGAAGTAAAAACAACATGAGAATTGTTATTAATCCCCCCACCACCTCATAGACACATGCACACACAAAGACACACACACCACCACCAATACCACAACCATAAGTTGGAGAGAAAAGAGTCTGAGTGTAGAAAGTAAGAAAAACATCAGGACAAAAACAGAAGCAATAACTTATAGAGGCAGGAAAGGTGGCCATAAGCTACTCTTTGTTTTCCACTGAAAAAACAAAATGTATGAACTACAGAAAAGATTATATGGTCTTAGAAAGAGTAGAAACCAATTGTGTTATGTGTTTAAAGATCTATTTCTTAATATTCTTATTTTAAATTGTAATGATCAATTCTGATTTATTTATATAGAGAGTGCACATTCTTTATAGTTAGGATGCTCTGAAATAAAATACTTCCTTTTTAAGAGTGAAGTATCTGATAGTTTTACTTTCAAATTCCTAGCAATGATTTTTTATGGTTTTTTCCCCAGCAGATATCAAAGTGTCTGACATATGTCAAAGATAAATACATTTTTATTTAACAAATGAGCCTAAAACAACTTTTAAGGATACCTAAAGATGATTACTTTGGACCAAGCACCATTACTTTTAGGTTCTCATCTTGTAATTTAAACACTTTTTAATTCTTAGAAATACTGTTTGCCTTGACCATTTCAAGGCAAAAACTAAAGGCTAGGTCTGAAGCTGAATCTTAGGCATCTCCACTGTAATCTTAAGTTTCTGAGGGAATTCCTACCGATTCTCAACATGCCCCAGACCCAGATACTGAGGACCTGAGGAACACTTTGGTAACTAGGAAGGAGAAATGAAGCAAGCCAGAGCTCTAGGACCTGACTTATCTCTCTGAGTAGTAAGACCATGCATATGAATCAAAATTAAACATTAAACAAAAGCCCCATTTCATTATTAAAAAAATCAAGTAAACCAGATATTCTGAATATATAACAAACTCTCAAAGTTAATAAGAAAACATATAACCCAGTAAAGACAATGGACAAACATTTGAATAGTCAGTCCATCAAAAAAGATACATCGATGGCAAATAAGCACATGAAAAGATGCCCAACATCATTCATCAAAATGCAAATTAAAACCACAACAAAATTATGCTAGAGACCTACTAGAATATCTAAGATTAAAAAGCTAGACCATACCAAGCATTGGCAAGGATGTGGAGAAAGGAGGACTCTCAAACACTGCTGATGGGAATGTAAAAAACATAAAACTACTTTGGAAAACAGTTCACAGTTTATCAAAGAGTTAAACATGACCTACCATATAATCCTCCCATTACAATTCTAAGTTTACCCTAGATAAAAGAAAGCATATGTCCACAAAAGACTTGTACATGAATATTCATCACAGTCTGTTTGTAATAGCCAAAAACTGAAAACAACCCAACTGTCCATTGATAAGTGAATGGATAAACTCTGATGAGTTTACAATGGAATACTACTCAGCAATAAAAAGTCATATAAACAGTATGGTTGAATTTCAAAATAATTATGCTGAATGAAGAAGGCAGACAAAGAAAGGGCACCTACTATATGATTCTGTTTATATAAGATTCTAAAACATTCAAGCTAATCTACTGTGGCAGTCGATTAGTGGTTGCCCCAGTACTTGGGGGATGAGGAGAGGTGGCAGAGAGGAATTATAAAAGAACATAAGGAAATTTTTGAGGTGATGGATATGCTTGTTATCTTTATTTTGATTATGGTTTTGTGGATGTATACTCCGGTCAGAAGTTATCAGATTGCACAGTATAAATACATGTGGTTTATTGTATGTCATAATTATGTCTACAACGTCATTTAAAAAAGTTACTAGCTGGTTGTGTATTATGGGTCGCCTCAAATAGAGCTCACATCTGCCAAAATATTTTATGCCTACATCTATTTTCTTTCCTTACAAATGATGTTTGCTTCTGCGCCCAAAGTTTACTCAAGATAATGATAATCTGATTATTTACTCATCACATAGTTAACCTTAGTATATTTTTAGAATTCATACCAAAATTCCAATTCTCATAGTAAAAAAAAAAAAAATACAAGGAAAGAAATTATAAACTTTGAGTTTGGGCAAAATAACACATTCCAGTGGAATCAAAGCATCTGATATCTTTCCACATTAAACATTAACTCTTTAATCGCAGAGTCCATGCTCAGTCTAGACTAAACTCTGTTTCCAAACTGTCTTCAGATATCCTTTTCTTCATCAGCTTCGCTATTCCATTCATCAACTTACTCTAAGATGCATTTGTTCCCTGAGAGTTCTCCAACAGCAAGTGCGGTTTTCTAGGCAGAGTTGTGCGCCTCTAAACCCCAACAGTATGCCTACTGGTTAGTGGTGTCCAGTCACTAAGTGAGCAGGTGTTGGCATTAGATAGAACTGCATGAATCTCAGTTTTATCTCTTTTAAATAAGTTAATTTGAAACACAGCCGTACTTCTATAAGCTTCAATTTTATCATTTTTAAACATAGTATAACTCTGCTGGACTCATAGTGTTTTTCTGATAATGATCGTATGGCATATGTAAAGCAATTCACACAGTGCCTGACATGTGGTAAGTTTCTCGACATGTGAATGTTTATAAAAGTTATTACTGGGACTTCCCTGGTGGTCCAGTGGTAAAGAATCCGCCTTACAATGCAGGGGATGTGGGTTCAATCCCTGTCAGGGAACTAGGATCCCACTTGCCGCGGGGCAACTAAGCCCACACGCCACAACAACTGAGCTCCTGCGCCTCAACTAGAGAGCCTACGTGCCACAAACTACAGAGCCCACGTGCCCTGGAGCCTGCACACCACAACTAAAGAAGAGAAAACATGCATGCCACAAATAGAGAGAAGCCTGTGTGCCACAACTAGAGAGAAACCTGCACGCCACAACTCGAGAAAGCCTGTGCGCCACAACTAAAATCCAATGCAAACAAAAAAAAAAAGTGATTACTGTTATATTTGACGTACAATTTGACAAGTATTAAAAGACGTGGTGTATTAGGGAACCTTAGAACCAATAAAATTTATGCCATGATTTCTCACTTTATGCTTTTTAGGTTTTTGTTATCAAATGAGTATGAACATTAAAACATACACTGGTGGAAAGGTTATCTTCATAGAACATACTTTAAAACTTAAAAAAGGAGGTAAACCATGAACTCAGCATTCCCCAAAGTGTACTTGGTGAAAATATAATCCTGCAAAATATTCTGTGAAAAAAAAAAGAGTCCCATGGTCAAATAAACCTGGAGAATATTGAATGCTGTATGTTCCTTTGGGGGATTCACAATACAAATGGTATAGTAAGAGTCAGGGAAGTCCTGCAGTTAAAAAAAAAATGTATTTCTCTTTGTTTGACCCAATGTTTTTAAAACTTTCCTGAACATAGAACCTTTTTTGTATAAAGTCTATGAATATTCCTTTTGGGGAAAATTGACTTAACTATTATAACTGTTAATTCTTCTATTCTTTTCTATTAAGAGACACAAAAAGTGAAAATACTACTTTCACCTGTCAACAACTCATGGTCTTGTAAAAAGATTTTCAGAGTCTGGTATTAAGTCCCTAAAGCCTCTATCATGGTGGCAGCTGTCTGCTACCTCAGTGTCTTCCTTGCTTGGCTACCAAAGCAATTCCCCAGGGGTGCCCACCTCTCCTACATTCTTTTCACTTCTAAGCGACTTGACAGAATTCAGAATAGAAACAAGAATACAGTGTCACCTGCATCTACACAAGAACAATGGGAATCACATTAATTGTCTTTTTCTAACCAGAGGAGAGTAATTCCTTCTTTTAAAAAAGACTAATTTATTTAATTTCCAACCCCTCCATTAATGATCAATAACTTGAAATTTACAATGCTTGATTTAAGTGCAGTCACACTTACTATGGCAGGTTACATCAATTATCAGTTATCTATCGTTATGTTAATGTTGTGTCTCAAACCACTCCATAAATCAGAGCCTTAAAATGCTAAGATCTACTCATAGATCAGTGGATCCACTGAACAGTTCTAATCTCTGCCAGACTCACTCAAGACCTACTATCTGCTGTATCTTGGGCAGGTCATTCCTCTTATTTTGGCTGATCAAATGTTTGGTGGCTTCTGGATTCTGGCTGGTCTAGCTGTTTTTTATGTATTTGTCATATCCATCCAGCAAACTAGCCCAGGACATTCTCATAGTGCTGAGGTCTGAGAGAGAGAAAGAAAGTAGAAGTGAGCTAGGCCTCTCTGAGGCCAGTTTAAGAGGTGACTCACAATCATAAACACATCATAAATAAATTATAAAATACAGCATAAATAATACAGCAATTATTTATGCTGTATTTTATTTGCAACACAAAGTTACAAGGCCTACCAACATTCAAGCAATGGTGAAATTGACTCCACCTCTGGACGAGGAGCTTGAAGCGACATTGAAAAGGGTGTGGTTTCAGTGAGGGGTGAAGAATTGGGGGCAATGGTTGCAATCGATCTACTACCATTCCTCTCTCTGGCTTTAGCTCCATAAATTACCACTCACAAATTACAAATTACACTCACCCCCTCCCAAGGTGCCCAAATTCCCTTCCAATTATTGTATCGTCTTCAAAGTCCAGCATCTTGTGATCTACATGAAGTCTAGATAAGGCTCTTCAGATGCGTCACATTTTGATTCAAAGACTTATGAACCAAAAAAACAAGGTATTTGTACATTACTAATCCCACCCTGCATGTGATAGGACAGGAAAATTGCAATAATGACAAGGACAGGAAAATTGCATTAAACAGCACTCTCATTCAGAAAGGCAAGGATGGGAGGCATGTAGAACTCTCTGGACCTTAAAAATTTTGAAATCCAACTGGGTAAATGTTGCCAGGTTCCCTGACACTGGGAGAAAAGAATGTTCCCAGATTTGCCCTCCATTCTGCTCCCGAGGACAGACTGTTCTCCACAGCTCCACTTTTAGGAACCTTCTTCCTTTCCCATCTCTCTCCTTACCCCTTCTGAAGAGATCAGGGGAATTTACACCCTCTGAATATCGGTTTCAACTGGTTTTCTCTTCTTAAAAGGATGAGAACCCAGAAGCCATTTTGCATTTTGAACAATCTCAGTACCTTTGAGGCCAGGATGATGAGGCCACTTTTGCCTGTACAACTCCTTAAAAAAATTTTTGTGAACTTTCAAATAATTTGATTTACATCCACTCCACTCAACAAATTATTTTTAATCACACTCATTTGGGTCATATCAGACAATTGCGGGAGCCACCCTTTGTTCCTAAGCAGCCTTCTGCCTACCTGAGAGGACTAAGCACTTCCTTAACTCTGAAAAAGTCTTAACAACACATCTTAAGACACACTGATGATTTGATCTATGTCCCTAGGCTATAGTTTACTTTGATAATCTTTTCCTGACTAGAAAGACTAGAGATGAGAAAATGTTTTATTTTGTAGCCTATAAGTTTGGCCCTCTCATGTTGCCTCTAAATTCTGCTTAGGAAGGGCCAGCTTTTTTTTAGTTCATTACTTTCTTGCTGTACCACACACAATTAAGAAAATCCAGCTGACGCTCTCAACATTCTGCCTGGAGATCTCCTTAGGCAAATCCAAAAGTTCATTAGATATATTTTCCATCTTCCAAGTTACTGCAAGCAACAGTTCTGTCAGTTATTTTGCAATGACATTACATGGATCGTCATTTTTTCCAGACTCCAGTTACAGTTTCCTACCATGCCCCCAGTCCTTGTTAACAGTCTGCTTATCATTTTCCAACGGCCACCTACAACCAATCACATAGCTGATGCCACGTATTTCAAGTTTCTCGTATGACAGTGCCCTCTGTCAAGTATCAATTCTGTCTCAGCTATCTGTTGCCACAATCAAATTTTGTAGTAAGCTACCCCCAAACTCACTGTCTTAAAACCGTTGTGTTTATTCTTGCTCACAACGCTATGAATAGGTTGGGTGGCTCCTCTGATCTTGACTGTGCTAATAAGTCTGGAGTGAGCTGTGGGTCTGTTTGGAGGCTCTGCTGATCTTGACTGGATTCTCTCAAATCTGTGGAGTTGGCTAATTGTGGGTCACTCTTCTCCATGTGCCTCTCACATCCCTCCAATGTGCCAGCCCATTCTCATGGCAAAGCCAAGGTCCAAGGGAAAAAAAAAAAACAAAAAAACACAATCATTTAAGGCTTTTGGAATCCCAGGCTCGGAAATAATGTGTAGTCACCTGTTTGCTAAAATTAGTCAAAGCTCAGCCCAGATTTAATGTGAGGAGACACTATCTATGATGAAAAGAGCTTCTAGGACAGATTGTGAAGGATGTTGCTAAAGACAAGTATGGAAAATTGGGTCCATTTTTACAATCAATCTACCACATAGGTAAACAGAAATTTAGTAAGTTTTTTCTGATGCCCATGCTTTATTAAAAGAGCCAACAGTTGTGATCTTTCCTATTAAAAAATAATAACTAGTGTTTGATCTGATCATGAATGTCATTTATTATATTGCAGTAAATATAAAAAAGAGAAGAAAATAAAAAATCACCCAAACTCCAACCGAAGAAAATTGCCATGGTAATTTGATGCTGGTTTCTTTAAAATGTTTTATATTTATTTGATATAGATCCATATATACTTGCATCATTAAGTTGATACTGCATGCATGATTTTGGATTGTGCTTGTTTCACTTATATCATGAACACTAAACCGTCATTAAAAATTATTATTAAAACATTCAATGACTTATTCGTAACTTATGTCTATTTTAGATTTCATTACCATTCTCCTAATTCTGTATGTCTACATGTTTTTGTCAACTTGATTTTTATGGTCTGAGAGGTAATTTCAAGTCTTTCAATGTCTCCGACACTTCATTGCAATTCCTACAATTTAAAAATTTCTTTTGAAGTTGTACTCTATGAAGTATAGAGACTCATGCAGATCTTCACTGTAATGTAACATTTTTCATAAAAATATCTTTCACTGTTACTTGCAGTTTTAAAAATTTCAATTCAACCTTTTCCAATATTGGGAATATTTTATGTTTTTTAATCACGCTTCCTCCCAGAACTCTCTGATCTTTATTCTAAATTATTTCCCCTCTTAGTCTCTCTCCTAACACTTGTTCTTTTCCTTTATAAACCCCATCACAATTTTAACTCCATATTTTTTTGTAAACCGCATCAGATATAGTATATTATTTTTGAAAGAAACCAGTGATAAACCAGCTCTCCTTCCATGACCCATTCAAGTACTGAACTCTAACACCTGAAGCTGCTCAGACTACCATTGGTTAGAATGAAAGGTAGTAAATTAGTAGTGCATGAAATATATGCAGCAAATGAAAGCCAAACAGTTCTTTTGTACAGTTTACAGAGAATATTTCGAACCTCTTGTTACAATTTTCTTTTCTCTTATTAGATGCTGTAAGTCTAAAACTATCCTTGTTCCTTTTTAGTCCCATGTTTTCATTTTGCAGTGAAATGCAATGAGCTCTAATGAGCAATGAGTTCTAAAAAAACAAAAGTACAAGTCAAAAAAGAATTAAGTACATGGAACTTCCCTGGCGGCCCAGTGGTTAAGACTCCATGCTTCCACTGCAGGGGGCAAAGGTTCGATCCCTGGTCTGGGAACTAAGATCCTGCATGCTGTGGTGCAGCCAAAAAAACAAATTAAAAAAAATTAAGTACTAAATTTCCATTTATCATGAAATATCATTATGAACATGTAACATGCACAAAATTTTTATTGACATTTACCCTCTCCTCTTACAGCCATAGTAATACAGAGACATAAAAGCTACAAGGCACAAATGTGCTAAAGAATTGTCCGTTTTTATTTCAAAAGGTAGTAATTATTTTATGTAAGAAGTCTGGGATGAAAAATAATTTATCATCTGTATTTTAGAAAAGCATGTTTACTTCTCACTCAAACATAAATTTTCACTTAGATCAAATGACTCTTCTAAATTAATTTTTCATTTTTAGTTGAAATTGTCTTGTCCATATACTATAAGTAAAGCTATAACTATTAATGGACTGGCTCCATCAGCATAAGAATTCTATACAGAGTTGGAAAAACACAGATTTTTATCAGAGACATGTTTTATATAGAAAATCAGTTAATTCTTGGGCTCCCCTGGTGGCGCAGTGGTTGAGAATCTGCCTGCCAATGCAGGGGACACGGGTTCGAGCCCTGGTCTGGGAGGATCCCACATGCCGCAGAGCGACTAGGCCCGTGAGCCACAATTGCTGAGCCTGCGCGTCTGGAGCCTGTGCTCCGCAACAAGAAAAAGGCCGCAATAGTGAGAGGCCCGCGCACCGCGATGAAGAGTGGCCCCCACTTGCCGCAACTAGAGAAAGCCCTCGCACAGAAACGAAGACCCAATACAGCCAAAAATAAATAAATAAACAAAAATTAAAATTAAAAAAAAAAAAAAAAGAAAATCAGTTAATTCTCATAGTGTTTTGATATTTTTGTATATGATACAAAGATTTGGAAGTGCATTCAGTTGAAGGATAAATATTTCACATTATTATGAATGCTATTGTAAATTCAGTTCAAAAGTTAAACATTAATGTTAAGATTATTTTTATTATTATATTTTGCTGAAAAAAATATGAATCTAAATTTTGATGGAACACATTGCCAAGATAAAGCAATGGTCTTTCTAAATCAAAAAGCTATGTAGTAGGGATGCTTTTGAAATTAGTTTCAGTAGTTATAATTCATAATTGCTCCCCAAAGCTATGATATACTACCAGTATAAATGGGGCCTACAGTTTAGTTGTTGAAATTCCCTTTCTCTCTCTCTCTCTTTTCAATTGGATAGTTTGATAACATATATAAGAATAGAATGAAATGGAAAGCTCTATGATTTTACAGCAATTTAATTTGATAATACATAGTAAAGAATCATTTAAAAAAAGAGCTTATCTGAAGAATTTATTTGTCTTATTTGTCAAGAAAACTTCCTCTGAATAAAGAAAAAAAGACAGCATGTGTGAACTTATTTCATATCAAATGTTTACACATCTAAATAAAATATGTAATGTTTATAATAACTCCATTTAACAGCATATGCTCTCAATTTATCAGGGACTTCAGCTACTGCAGTATATTTTTTCAATTAAAATATTATAATCTACATAGATAACTGCATTAAATGTATTAGCAATTTCAAATGTATTACACAAAAAGTTAACTTTGAAGATTGTTGATTTTATGAAAATATTGACTTATTTACAGATTATATTCTTTATCAAGAAGGGTGGCATCTAATTAGAGACAGGTATACTCTAAAAACTGAGAAAAAGGTGTGAATATGTACCAAGTAAAACTCTTTTGCTTATGTTAATTTTTAATGTTTAGATACTAAATCTGAGGGGTTTAAAAAAAAATTATTCTTTAATGTACAAAGATATGTTACTTTTCATTTTGTTAGAGAAAATTTTAAAATAAGACTTGAAAAAGTAAATTAGTTATTATATTTACCAATACAATAAAACCAAGAAATATTTCAATAGTTAAATAATTTTAATTAATTTAGCATCCCTTTTACTCTCAGTAACGTCCTGGTTTGGATAATGAATTAGTCTCCTTTCCTTCAGATCACTAAAATAGGTCCTTCACCTTTCACTTATTTATTCCAATTAGATTTAATCCACAAAGTGAAGTTGATTTTTGTAGTCAGGTCCTGAGACAAAAATCATGATAAATCTGGTCACTGTGTGTTGTACTTTTATTGCTCTGAACTTTAAGAGTGGTGCTTTGGAATCATTCTCATCTCATCATGTCCTAAATGATCTCCTTCAAGTGAAGGAAAGACAACTGGCATTTTCTGACACCTTTTACTTCAAAAATGCTAGATAAAATAGTCTTTACTTCACAGACTTTAAAATGGAAGGCTTTATTTAATAATCCAGGCAGTCCTTACATTGCACAGTATGTCAGACCATAAAAATGAGCATATAAACTAATACCACGCACACTGATCTTAAATAATTAATGGGAAAAATTACAATTGTTCTGTGACCTCTAACATTATTTTTCCAGAACTTTAAAACTCTCTTATTGTCAATTAGATATATACAGGGAAAGAAAAAAACATATAAAAATAATATTTGTTTTGTGCACTGTAACTTGTAACACTGAGATTTTAAAGTGCTTTATTTCTTTACAGAAAAACTTACCAAGAATAGTTTTAAGAGTGCTTGCCTTCTCTTATCATCTTATAATTTACCATGTGGAGCCGGCATCTTTTCTACACCCTGATGAATTTTCATAATCCTTTCTAAGTTTGGATCAGCTTCCAACGTTTTATCCTTTGCACTTGCAATGTTGTGAAATATCTCTGGGAGTTCCTTTCATGCGAAGATTTTGCCGGTGTCACCTTTCCTCTAGGATATCTTCACCCTTTTTGTCACAATCATTTCTTTATTTGTGTTAGTAAGTTCGTCGTCACTAAGTTTCTCTAGGTGCATATCTAGAATCTCTCAAACAGTGGCAGTGTCAACATGCCCATAGACAGCTGTTTCTTCTACACCTCAATTTACATTCAATTCAAATTTCACTTCTAGTATTAAAACTTTTCTGTTTTTTTTTTTCACTACACTTTTCTCTTTGTTGTCCATCCCTAAAAGACTTCAAGAGAAGAATCAACTCTACAGATCATGGATAATTTTTAACATCACCTGGCTGAATACAAGGGGTAAGTCTTGTCAACTGCTTAAGCTTTATTCTACCACAAAGAAGAAAGATTCAAAGAGTTTTTAATAAAAAATGAGAATTTTTACATCAGAGAAAAATAAGACAATGTGGAGAAGCTTGACAGAAGGAAGCCCCAGCAATGTAATGTTTTGCTCAGTTGAACCAGGCATGCAGTGTTAAGGCTGATTCTTGAAAGTATGCTACCTCTCTGTAAGTTTTCACAATTCAAATCTAGGTAAGGTAGAACCGCTGAAGGAGACTCAGCTATTGTTTAATTACAATGAATGATTAGTTTCTCTCCTGGTGACTTCAGAAGGCAAATTTGTATTCCGGGGCAGTCTGTCAATCAACAGGAGTTTTCTTGTTGCTTTCTTTTTCCTTCTTCTTCTTTTTCCTCCAATGAAGTAATTCAGTGATGACTCAAGCTGCTGAACTCAGCAGTTAACATTTTGAAGAACATCCAGGTCTAGCATTTTATATATTTCTAGTCTTTATAACCAGGCCCTAAAATAGGAAAAAAAATGAAGGAAGACAAGACATAAAAAGAGCAAGAAGGGTAGCATCTTCCAAGAAAACTGTCAAGCAAAGCAAATCAGATTCTTCTCCCTGGATATTTTGTTCATTCTCTTTCATTTCCACCATGGCATCCCCTCCCCACATTCATCTGAAAGAAAAAGGAAAAACAGCCATGGAGATGAAAGAATAGTGGTCCCATTCAATGTCTTTTTGTCCAGGTGGATAAAGTGCTATTGGAAAAGAGCTTGAAGTATACACTTCTAAAATCTGCAAGATTTAAATTGTAAGAGATGTTTCTTCCCTCTTTAGCCCTATCTGAGCTATCTTTACTTTTTTTCCAGAAACAATCTTTGGCATAACACCTTTTAAAAATCTTTAGCTCACTATCTGTTCTCTATTTTTCAGTTAATCTACAACTAGATGTTTTATATTCAGCTCCAATAAAAAGTCTCATAATCCTTGCTGGAAGAGTCTCTCTTGCCCAAGGTCATACGATAAAAATATATCCTTTCATAATTATCAAATGAATAAACCAAATTTATAGAGGAAAATACAATCTTGTCATAATTCCTTGATTCAAAGAAAATGCTAAAAATTTTTAATGTTTCTTTCTAATTTAGCAACTTCTGAAATTGCCAACTTTACAATTTTGCTGCATAGCTAATTTAACTGGTGTTTCAATTACAGTCATGTGATAGAAATTGTATCTTATACAACCTTATAAAGTGATCCCTGCTAAAAATAAAAGAGGTGTGTCCATTCGTATCAAAAGCCCCAACTTCCTCTTATGCTCTGGAGCCCTTTCTGTCTTGCCTTTTGAAAGACTTGACTTCAGCAATTGTCTCTGGTAGCCTGCCTCATCAATTTCTCCTTCTCTAATTGTTCATCCATTAGCATAAAAGTCTATACTAATCTTCCAACTTAAAGTAGCCAGCCTCATCAATTTCTCCTTCTCTAATTGTTCATCCATTAGCATAAAAGTCTATACTAATCTTCCAACTTAAAGAATACCTTCCTTAACCCAAGCACTATTTTTAAACTACTGGCTTATGTTTCTATTCTCCATATCATATTAAAATGATACAAAAGATTTTCTACATTGAAGTTCACTTTATTAAGTTCCTTTCACTCTTCTTTGAATTGAAAACTCCCTATTGTTTTATTTAACCAGGAAGAAAGAAGAGGTGGGGAGAGTTTAGATTTGTTGGTTGAGCAAACAAAGTTGTCTTCCACATGCTCTAATACATATTAATGTTTCTGAGTATTACATGTATGTTTGAAAAGAAACGTTTATTATCGTTTTTGATAATTTATTTTAATTATTCTTTTCTGATACTGGTAATCCTTAACATCTCTGCATACACACATACCATATGCATTCACACATAAACACACACAGAAGCTTGTAAATGTTTTATTCGACTGTTACACTCATTTTTATCTATTGGCTTTGTAGTCTCTATCTAACACGGATTTAAAATCTTTTAATTTTTTTTGTCCATTTCTCCTGGCTTTCTATGAATTTTTGCTTTATGTATTTTGTAACTATGTACACATAAAAGTTCATGACTCTCACATCACCTTGGTATACTGTTATTTTTGCCAGTATGAAATGTTTCCCTTTGCCCTATATAAATAATTCACTTTCAATTCTATTTTGTCTGATAATAACATTTCTTCAACTCTTTTCTTTTGATTAATCTTTGTTGTTGGTAATACATTATTCTACCCTTTTGCATTCAATCTTTTTTATGTATTTTAATTTCAAGTATGGCTCTTGTATAGCAAGTGTATTTGGTTTGGGGAATTCTTAACACATTCTAAGGATATCTATATTGTAAAATGGAATTTAACTCATTAATATTTTTATGATTAATGAATGCTTATAAGTATTCCTGCCATTTTAATATATGTATTCTATTTTTGATTTAAAAAAACATTTCCTTTCTCTCTCACTCTTCGTTTGACTGACCTAGTATATTTCTGTTGTTATGTTTTTATTTTTTTCCTATTACATTGGGAGTTATATATTCTTTTCCTTTTCTGCTACTGTAACTCTTAGTATTTAATATATAAACCTCTCAAATACCTCAGAATCTACATAGCACACTGGAACATCTGATATTTCAATAATTTTTTTAATTTTCATCAAAAATTATTTGGTGTCAATTATAAGTTTGTTTTTTCACACACCGCTGTTTATTTATACCAAAATCTTGTCCATTTTGGACTTTTTAAATTAAATGTTACGGAAGACATCTTCAAGTAAAACATTTTAAAAAGGTCCATTTGTACTAAACTTTCTGAGACCCTTTTTGTTCCAAAATGTTCTTATTATTCTCCCACTCTTGAATGCTAATAAAGAACTCTAAACTCCAAATAATTTTTCCTAAGATAGTTGAAGATTTACAGTTTGCTGATGCCAATTTTATTTCCTTCTTGATAACTATTTTTAAAATAAACTTAATTTTTAGAACAGTTCTAGATTAACAGAAAAATTATGAAGATAATACAGAGTTTCAAACATCCCAGCCCCAGTTTGACTTATGTCGAGAGTTTAGCTAAGTTACTCCATGGTATTGCTGCCTTGACATCCATTTTGTTTGGCCAAGCAGCCTACAGTGACCCTAAACTGACACTACTCCCTCATACAAGCACATGCCCTAGATAGCAGCCTGCAGTCACTGCGTTCCTGGTATGACTTACCCAATAGCCCTTGCAGTCAACAGTCTCCTCTGCCTCCCAATGCCTTCCCAAAGGATCTACTGAGGTAAGATCCCCATGTGGATTACCATAACTGGCCCTTTCGATTTGAACAGACCAATCCACCCTTAGCCTGGGAGCCCCAAAGCACTTCACCCATGGTCCCTAGTAAAGGCATGTGCCCCAGGTCTTGTGTCTCTTTGTCTGCACTCTGCCTTGACCTCCCGCGAGGCTCCTCAAGGCATGCTGTGTGCTTCCTCCAGGACATGTGAGTAATAAGCTTCTCTATTTCAATTTCTTTTGTGGTCTGTTGTTGAACTGCTCACCACCCAACACCCTGTGTTCCTTAACAAGTGTTAATTTGACAAATTCATAACACCTTATTAACACACTAGTATGGTATTATTGACACAATAAATACCATACATTTTTACTAGCTAAAGTCCATGTTTTAGTCAGATTCCTTCAGTTTTTACCGAATGTTCCTTTTCTGTTTCAAGGTCCTGTCCTTATCATATTAGTTGTCATGTTCCTTTAGGCTTCTCTTGACTGTGACAATTTCCCAGACTTCCTTTGTTTTTTGACGACCTTGGCAATTTTGAGGAGGAGTAGTTAGATATTTTTTAGAGCGTCCCTCAGTCAAGATTTTTCTGTTATTTTTGTCCTGATCCATCTGGGAATATGAGTTTGGGGGAAGGAAGACCACAGAGGTAAAGTTCCATTCTCATCACACCCTAGCAAGGATATATATGATCTATCAACATGACTTATCACTGTTGATGTTGACCTTCAACACTTGGCTGAGTTAGTGCTTGTCAGATTTCCCTGCTGTAAATCTACCATTATATTTTTCCCATTCTTACTATGCTCTTTAGAAGGAAATCACTATCTGCAGCCCATTCCTGGGAAATGGGGAGCTCTGCTCGGCCTCCTAGAGAATGGAGTATCGTCATTCATTATTTGGAATTCTGTCTGGAAGAGTTGTCTCTTCTTTCCCATTTATTCAGTTGTTTATTTATGTCAACATGGACTCATAAATATATATTTCATCCTTTGGATTATAACCCAGACTTATTTATTCATTTATTGTTGAAATTTTTCCAGCTTTGGACATGGGGAGCTCTTTCAGTAAGATTCAAATATCTGACCTATATCATTTTTCTCCTCCCTGAAGAATTTCTTTTATGCTTTTCGCATTGTCTGCAGGGTTCTACAGACAATGAATTCCTTAAGTTTGCATGTGAGAAAATCTTTATTTCACCACTTTTAAAGGATGAATCCATTGGATATAGAACTCTAGGTTCGTATTTTCTTTCAACATTTCAAATATTCCACTCCACTGTCTTCTCCTTTGAATTTTTTCTTGTGAGAAGTCTGATGTAGTTCTTAACCTTGTTATTCTACAGGTAAATTTATTTTTCATCTGGCTTCTTTGAAGATTTTTAATTTGTCATTTTTTACTTCACACTGAATATGATATTCCTAGGTGTAGATTTGTTGGGGGGTAGGGTGGGGGTATTCATCCCGGTTGGTGTTCTTGCTCTTTCTGTACCTGTGCTTTGGTGTCTGTCACTAGTTTTGGAAAACTGTCAGTCATTACTACTTCAAATATTCCTTCTGCTCCATTTTCATTTCTTTTCCTTCTGGTATTCCAATTATGTGTGTGATACCTTTTGAAATTTTCCTACAGTTATTGGATGTTCTGTCCTGTCCTATGCATCTTTCCATTTGGTTATTAGAAGATTATTATGATCTTTTGGTGATGTCATTTTCCTTGATTCTTCATGTTCCTTGGAGTTTTACATTGCTGTTTTCACATCCTTCGATCTTTACCAGCAGCCTTCAGGTGACATACTCTTTGTTGGTCCTGCTAGTATTCTGAGGCTTTCTCTGACCTTATATGGGTATACCTGCTCCAAGCTTCTTGCTCCCTCTTGTGGCAGAGTTTTTAAGCTAGTATGCCGTCTCTCAAACTTAAAATGCACCAGGCCCGCTATTGGAAACCTCTCTTTTTTTTCCCCAGTGGTGGTACTACAGCTCACAATTGTGGCTTCTCCCTTCCCCACACACCCTGTTCAGTGTTTTGTGTGTATTCACTGTCTGTCTAAGGTTGCTTTTGCTGCTGCCCTCGGGAGCATGCACAAGGAGCCAGCCACAGAGAGGAGAGGTGTGGGCTTAGCCTTTGGGGCAATGGAGGTGCCAGCATGCCAGTTGGAGGGATTCTCTGGTGAGGTTTTGCCAGAGGATCATAGGTGGGCTTGCTGCAGCAGGACCTGTGTTCCTTTAATGCTCTGATAGTCTTAACTGCCTCCTTCCTGATCTCCTCCCCTCCCCCAAGTCATGGAGCTCTTCCTTTAATATCTGAGAGAGAAATGATTTTCTTTAGCAGTGTCCTGCATGGCTGGGAAGGCCAGGTGCTCACTTACCACTCTCCCTTTTCACTGATAGGAGGGATCCCCAGCCTTCTTTTTCTCTAATTCTCTATGCTGTGCCGCCTTGGGGGGGAGGGTGATTCTGGCAAAGTTCCTTTTGACCACTCCAATGTGTCCAAACTTGTTTTGTTCGGTTTTTCCTCCAGTAGAGTGCTGGAATTTCTCCTCTAGGAACCTGAAACTTCTACAAAGGCTCTCATGTGTAGGGCATTTGCCACACACATTATAAGGAATTGGCTCACATGATTATGAGGGCTGGGAAGTCCCGAGATCTGCAAGCACGAGACCCAGGAAACTGGATGTTACAGATCCAGTAAAATCCAGAGACCTGAGAAGCAGTAATGCTGAGGGTGTAAGTTCCAGTCTGAATCCAGAGGTCTGAGAACCAAGAGAGCCAATGGTATATATTACCCAGCCATAAAAAGGAACGAAATCGGGTCATTTGTAGGGACGTGGGTGGACCTAGAGTCTGTCATACAGAGTGAGGTAAGTCAGAAAGAGAAAAACAAATGTATATTAACACATATATGTGGTATCTAGAAAAATGGTACAGATGAACCCGTTTTCAAGGCAGAAATAGAGACACAAATGTAGGGAACAAATGTATGGACACCGAGGGGGGAAAGCGGGGGTGGTGTGAGATGAATTGGGAGATTGGGATTGACATGTATACGTTAATATGTATAAAATAGATAACTAATAAGAACCTGCTGTATAGCACAGGGAACTCCACTTCGCTGTACAGTAGAAACTAACAACATTGTAAAGCAACTATACTCCAATTAAAAAATCAATCAATAAATAAAGTAAATCTGAAAAACAAAAAAATTTCAATCTGAGTCCAGGTCTGAAGGCAGGAGAAGGCCCATGTCCTAGCTCAAAGACCATCATACAAAGAGAGTAAATTCTCCTTCACTCTACATTTTGTTCTATTCAGGCCTTAAAATAGAGTGGACAATGTTTACCCACATCCAGAAACACCTTCATAATAATGTTGAATAAAGTTGAATCAAATATCTGGGTACTCCTTGGCCCAGTCAAGTTGACACATGAAATTAACATCACAGCCAGGTTGAGTTATCATTATTTGCAACATAAAGCATTTTAACTAATATACCAGGTTTGTTACCTCTGAAGGATGTAGCATGTCTTAACTAATTGATGTTTCAAACCCAGCACTTTTTCATGATTTTAATTATTCACTATTCACTATATTTTATCTTATCTATTGTATCTTATATTGTATGTGATAATCATAAAATTGCCTCTTTCACTTAATAGCCAATAACTACTAGAGGAGTTTTATAAGAGTGAAAAATAATTTTGTAAGAATAATTAAGGAAGAAACAGGAAGCAGAGTGAATGAAAATTTTTTTTGACAACCTGAGGAAAATGCATAAACACAGGTGCAATGGAAAACCTCAACATCAGGTTACTTCTCTCTCTCTCCATTCCTCTGTGGCTGGTGGTAATTGTATGTGTGTATGTGCACACTCGTGTGCAGATACCAGTGTGTAAGTCAGTCATTCCAAAAGCTAAAATTCCCATCAACTGGTATTTTACACAGCCAGCACTCTATGTGGATTTTCTAACATTATGGTTAGGTGTAATCTTTACATGATAGGACTTTTGGGCATTCATATAACTGTTATAATCACAGCTAATTGCAAGCTTCTCATTCATAGTTCACAGCCTAGCTTATATTTTTTTTCAAATTCCAAATAGTTGAATAGATTTAAAACTCTACAGTAACATCTGGCAAAGTTTCTGAGAATGAATGGAAGTAAATTTGAACTCTCTTGCTACTTTATGAAAGACTAAGCCATGTTCTATTGAGGCCTCATATAGAGAAATGAGTGGATTCAAAGCACAGTCACCAACTTATTAACATTGGAACTATATCAATTAATTAGATGTTTAGAAGAATTCGTGTAGACAGCAAGCATATTTTGTCATATTTTCTTACATAAGGTCACAGCCTCAATAGCCAGGTCCTCCCTATCAGTAGGTAGAGTACAAGTGCAGTTAGAGGTGTGATATCAGCAGTTTTGAAAACTAACTCACCCTGAAATGACTTATTAGCTCATTAACACTTCAAGGTGGAATTGTTTTCAGATTAACTAGCTTCAGCAAGCACAGAATGGGCAAAAGCACAAATGCATCTGTTCTAAAACAAAATTTGTCTCTTATTGCAAAGCTGCTACATGTTCATTTGAGGATATTTAGAGAATATACAAAAGTTAAAGAAATATAAGTCATCCATAAGCTCACTACCTAAGATTACTGTTCTTAACATTTTGGGTGAATATGCTCACTTTTCACTTATTTATGTGTATATAAAAATATATATAGCTTAAAATTTAATGTCACTACTTAGAAATACAGACATATGATTTTACTTCTTCATAACTGGATTCATTCACAAATCTTCCTTTTCACATTTGTAGTGGAAGAAAATAAACTTGAGTTTTCCATTTTAAGATGATCGAAGCACTTCTCATTTAACTTAATCATTTCTGCATTAGCTCACTCTCATTCATTTAAAGTTTCAACTTCTTTTTCTTTTCTTCCTCTCCATGATATAATGATGCTATGGTCAGAATGTCTGTATACCCCCAGAATTCATATGTTGAAACCTAATCCCCAATGTGATGGTACTAGGAGGTGGGCCCTTCGGAAGGTGATTAGATCATGAGGGCAGAGCCCTTGTAATAGAGACCTCACGGGGTTTCCGAGCTCCTACCCCTACATGAGGCGAAAACTTGAAGTCTGCAACCTGATCTCAGGCTTCCAACCTCCTAGACTGTGAGAAATACTTTTCTGTTGTTTATTAGCCACTTAGTCTGTGATATTTTGTTAGAGCAGCCCAAGAGGACTAAGACAGATGGCATGGTAGGGCTGCCCCAGTTTGCACAAAGATTTGGCCCTTAGCTGAGAGGTCTCAACAGACAGTATTTGAGTGTGTGTGTGTGCCCCTGATGCATCTGCTGCTGATGTTCTTATGTCACAGGCAGCACATGGTATTTCTCCTGCACAGCTCCCTGGTATGGTATCCAGCTGCTAGGTTGTCACCTTGGCCTGTGCTTCAACTCCCATTCAGGTCCTACTTTGAACAGTTCCTTTGCTCAAGGATACAAATGATTTCCATGACAAATGAGACATCAATGACTTTCTGCACCTTCCCACCTCCTGTAGTGAGGTATCTGGTAACTACTTAACGCCTCCATTCCAAAAGGTTACAAATCCTACCCCTCCCTCTAGTAACGTACCCCTGCCATGGAACTTTGTGCACCCTTCTAGGCTGATTCTGGGCTCAGTGATGTCACTTCCTTTGGCCATCAGTATGTTAGCTAATATGGCTCCAGCAGAGGCTAGTAATACACTTAGTGGTTGGGGTATGTCCTCTCTCTTGCTGGACTTGCTGAGACTACTGTGTGAACAAGTCGAAGCTAGCCTGCTGGAGGATGTGGAGCCACATGGAGAGAACTCAACTGCCACAGACACTGCCAGAGATGTGAGTGAGGACATCTAAGTACAGACAGTGCCCTGCAATTATCTGCCAACCAATTATATAACTAGAAGATGATTGCAGAGGAAAGAGTAAATCTAGTTGATGTCAGACCAAACTGTTGGGCTACAGAGTCAAGAGCTAAACAAACTGTTGTTTTAATCCATTATGTTGTGGGATGGTTTGTTATACAGCAATAGATGGCTGACACAGAGTGATGGCTCTCTCAGGCCCTCTTTCTGTCTGAACATTTGCTGCCACCATTTCTGTGTTCTACTCTGCTTGTGTTGGAGGAGGGTGCCTTGTGGGTCAGTCTCCTACCTGAGTTCCATGTGGTAACTGATGTATAAATAGGGAGACCATATAATTTATTGTCTAAGCTGGGATGCTTTTGAGAGTGAAAGGGTGTGCTATTGATAATTACAGTAGTACAATAATAAGTGAAAACCAGGACTATGGAGGGAAATGAAGATACATAGTCTTACGGGTATAAGTAAATTTGTTCCTTGGATTTCCATGTAGAATTTCTCCAGTAGAAATAAAGATTTCTTTGCCCCACTACCATCCATACCCTTAGGGTTTGTCTTTAGACAGTTTGGGCTGCTATAAAAAAATTACCACAGACTGGATGGCTTAAACAACAGAAATTTATTTCTCACGGTTCTGTAATCTAGGAAGTCCAAGATGAAGATACCAGCATGGTTGGGTTCTGGTGAGAGCCTTCCTCCTGAGTTGCAGATGGCCATATTCTTGCTGTGTCCTCACATGCCAGAAAACAGAGAAAGAGGTAGCAAGCTCTCTTGTGTCTATTGGAAGAGCACTAATCCCATCATGACAGTTCTATCCTCATGATCTAATTACCTTCCAAAGACCCCATCTCCAATGCCATCATATTGGGGATTAGGGTTTGAACATAGGAATTGGGTGGGGTGGGGAGACACAAATATTTAGTCCATTGCATAATTCAAACCCAGAAGGAGACAGAACCAGGGTTCAGTGGCTTATATGCACCTATATTGTCTCTCTAGGTCTCCTTTTTGATTCTGATTCTTTCCCTCCCTCTAGCCCTCAAGTGGCTAACTCAGTATTGCTTTTTCATCTGGAGAAATATGATTATATCTTGGAGAAGCCATACTGCCCAGAGGTGAATAGCATGTTCTCTGGAGCCAGAATACCTGAATTAAAACACCAGCTCCGCTACTTACCAGCTGTGTATAACCTTGCTCAACTCACCTAACCTTCCTGTGCCTCAGTTTCCTCCTCTATAAAATAGCAATACTAATACAACACCTACTGCACAAGGATTCAACAACTTAATGTGTGAAAAGTACTTGCAGCAGTTGATTTCATCCAGTGCAGAGCACTGTAATTTTAATTATATCCTACCATGCATAGGTAGGATATAATTCACCCAATTCTGTGATTTTCTCAGGTCTAAGTCCTCATGGCTCTTGTTTATGATCTTCCAATGCAACAATTCATAGGAAAACTCATAGAAAAACTTTCTGCCTTAATCCTCTAGTTCTTATATACCACATGTGCTTTGGTTTGTGGACTATTGATTTGGCAGTTGAATTTTAAAACTCTATTTTAAAAGTTAAGGGAAGATTGATCACTTTGGTAAGATGCTTCCACTTTTCTCTCCTTAGAGCAATAGGTATCCACCTTGTAACCCGGTCTTAATTGTGGAAGGGGTGTAGGGATTAAAATATAGTTATCAAAAATGAAAAAAGACAGCAATTACATTTTAAAATATTATTCCATTATATACAAATACAGTTTTTAATGTGATTATCCTCTACAGATATTCCTTGACTTACAGTGAGGTTACGTCCAGATAAATCCACCCTAAGATGAAAATATTGTAAGTCGAAATGCATTTACTACATCTAAACTGCTGAACATCATAGCTTAGCCTAGCCTACCTTAAACGTGCTCAGAACACTTACATTAACCCACAGTTGGGCAAAGCCATCTAACACAAAGCCTATTTTATAATAAATTGTTGAATATCTCATGTAACTTATCGAATACTGTACTGAAAGTGAAAAACAGAATGGTTGTATGGGTACAGAATGGTTGTGAGTGTACCCTTTGTTTACCCTCCTGAACGTGTAGCTGACTCCCTCACTGCTGTTGCCCAGCATCATGAGAGAGTATTGTACCACATATTGCTATCCTGGGAAAAGAGCAAAATTCAAAATTAGAAGTACGGTTTCTACTGAATGCACGTTCTTTCACACAATCGTAATGTTGAAAAATCGTTAAGTCAAATCATTGTAAGTCGGGGACCGTCTTTACATATTCATAGTAAACTATTTTGCCATTTTGCACAATATATATATACACACATATATATATATATATAATTTTTAATAATTATAATGGTGATAGAATTTACCAGTCTTTGAGCATTTAGAATTATTTCTCTGATATGTTATGTGAATGAACACCTTATAGCAAAATTGTAGATAAATGTCTTTAGCATAAATCTGTAGAGATGAATTTGCTGTAACAAAGGGTATTTTCCATATTTTGCCTATATATATATATATGTGTGTGTGTGTGTGTATGTATATAGATAGATAGATAAAGAGATAGCAAGATAGACAAAGAGAGGCACCTCCAATATATCATTAGATATTTGGTTGGTCTTTAGTTAAGATGACCTTGTGGAGACAGTTATGAAGTTAGAGTCAGAGAGTGGACTATGGAAATGGGTTTTCTGGGTGAGTAGAAACACTTGACCCGTCCTCAACAGGGATGGGGCTTTGCTATTAATAAGCATTCTTGGGTTTCGAGCCAGAATTAACACGAAACCCAAGAATGCTTCAAATGTCAATGAATACTCTCTGTAAGGGTGTATATTATTTGTGACTATAAAGTCTTCATGAATTTTAATGCAAGCCAATAATACAAAACAGTTGCCAAACTTTTTCTATAAAGGGTCAGATAATAAATATTTTAGACTTTACAGGATATATGGTCTCTGCTGCAATTACTCAACTTTGGAAAGTAGCCATAGACAGTATGTAAATTAATGAGGGTGGCTGTGCTCCAATAAAACTTTATTTATAACACAGACTGTAGTTCAGATTTACCCAGCAGCTGTAGTTTGCCTACACCTGGTATAAAGGGACTGTGCATTAAATAAACAGGCTTTCCCAACTCTTCATATCTTGCACTATGAGGGGTTGTGTACTCCCATTATGAACTTGGGAAGCAAGAACAGCTAGCTAAGTTACACTATATTTTTCCCACATCATGCAGCTACTCTCTTCTGAGAAATCTGAGACAATCTAATCCACGGTGGCTGTTTTTCTGTGAGTACGTATGTGTTTATGCGTGCATGAGAGAGAGAATGCCTGTCATTCTGTGGCAATGAATAGTCTTAAACAATAGAATATATTTCTATAAAAGTTGAATCAGCTAACACAATCATTAGAATTACAGAAAAATGCACCCTTCCCATATAACAAAAATATAGTACAGTACATTGATCTGTTTAATCTTAACTGATTTGACAGATTTTTTAAAAGACAATTCTTTTTTTTTTTGCTTTAATTTGTATTTCATAGATTTCCAATGTGTTTAAACTTTTTCTTCCTTAAAATTGAATAGGTTACAATAAGAATTAGGTCCCAGACAAGTTTATGCTCCTTCTGGAATGACTGGGCCACAGACTCTGAGAAGGCTCAGAAATTCACATGCACTCTCTGAAGTTGTCTCTTGAAGCCACAAAGCAATCAGCAGTGCCTAAGACACTGTGGTCAGTTTAGTAATGCACTCCTTCCTTCCTTCCCTCCCTAATTAAGTTAGAAATTTTCCTCCTAATTAGGGAATTATGGATTTCCTTCCCTAGTGAAATGTTAGCACATAAGGTCTTTGCCTTTAGGTCTGTTTTCTACGGCACCTGTGCTAAGGAAGGGTGCATTTGTTTCCTGTGTATGTATGTGAGAGAGAGGTTAATTCAACTTTTTTACTTTCAAGGGCATTGTGTCATTTCGGATAGTAGATGTACCCTTCTAAAAATACCTTGCATATGTTAATATGAAATTAATTTTTATTACATTGCACTCACATGACCTTACACAATATAAACACTTCATTCATTTTCTTATATTAATAATTTTGTGTTCAAGTCAAAGAAGTAGAGAGATAAGGATGCATTATTTTCAAAATTTTCCTTCTAAATATAAAAGCATGGAGTGAAAAAAATAGTTTTAAGTGCCAAACCACTTAGCTGGGTTTTCTATGAAGTATTAGTAAGTGATACACATGGCTTTAATTGAGAAGTGAAAGACTATTCATTCAAGAATGGCCGTTTTCTTTAAACTAGTATTTCAACACACAATTTGGCCCTCACTCACTGCTGAAGCCGTCACCTCCTTCAAGTTATTCTACAAAGGAATCATTTTTAAAGAATCCTTTTGTCTTATTTTACTTCACAGCACTTACCAACAACTGATATATTTTAACTTTTACCTATTATTGTTACTTCAATTCACTGAAGTTTAAGGTCTATGAGGACAGGAATTATTGTCTGTTTAGTTTATTGTTGTCTTCCCTGTACCTAGAATGGTACAGACTTGAAATATAGTAGGTATTTATTCATTTTTAAAAAAATGATTAAATGTGGATTTAGGAAAAAAGAAACCAGGGTCAAAATTTAGATTATTACAATAATGACTTACACTTGTAAAACATCTAAGAAATTTCAAAGGGGTTTTCTGTATATCAATTCAATTATACCTGATAAGAATCTTGTCAGACAGGAAGAAGAGTTGTTTTGTGCACATTTTACAGATAATCTACAACTTTTAGAGTTTGTGTGACTTCTCTAAGTTAACCATCTCAGTTATAGGAGGAAGCATGATCTTTACTGATTTGTCAGATTTTAAGACCGGTACTGGTGTTATTAATCTTTTAAGAATAAGTTATTTCTGGTTATAATATTATAGCAACTAGAGTTCATTATATTGTGACTACATAACTCTTATATTTTGAGACCACTGACATTGTGTCAACTGATGAATTTCCTTTGATACTGAAACACATAAACAAGTAAGGGAAGAATTAAATGGGGCAAGTGTTGAGTATATCTGTTGATTATAAAACACACACACACACACAAACACAACCCCCCCACATGTGTGCAGAGGCTGTACCATTAGATAGTATTCTAAAGGGAACATATCACTAGCTAATAATTCATTACCTGCTGCTGTTCTGTGATCAATTCTGGTGGAAAGCCTGCTGATAACCCTGGCATTTTCATCATTCCCAAATCTAATTTCTTCTTTTTACTTCAACTTATCACCTCTTATCTTACACTAAAAAACCTTTTCTATTTCGTGCCATTCAAGAACTAATCTCCTGACCTGCTATTCTTGCCAATCAAATTAGTCATAACTAATTAGCATGAAAACAAATGTGATCATCTAAGGAGATTTTTGTTTCCTGCCTTATTGGAAAACAAAGTCTGTGGTGGTTGGATTATTTGGTAAGTAGCAAAATAGGTAATTCCCATTTCTAAAGCTATTTAAAAGCCAAAGGTGGTTTCAGTTATTCACCAAATATGTATATCTCATGTGTTAACCAGTGACAGTACAAAACGACAAAAGAATAATGGAATTTCTCAATCAACTCAGCTCTATTATATACAATGCAGAGATGTGCTCTTCACACTAAAACAGACAATGAATACACATTGTGCGACACGCAAGGCTTAAAAATAGAGATCTGTGGGCGGCCAAGTATCTGCTGTGACAAAGATCTGATCTACTAATTATCTGCAACACGTTTTGGGTCCCACGACTGCTACCCCAATCTTTTCACAATTCACCAGAGGGTGATTTTGGCAGGTTGTCAGCAGGCAAACAGGGAAATGAGTTGGGAAACATTAATAAAGGTTGAAAACAACAGCTTTTCATGCTTTGAGCTCATCATTCAAGTATAACAAAAACTGTAAGATGAGGAATGGGGACAATAGGCCAAGAAGATAAGAAAGAAGCAACCATTTAAATGACTATAAAGTTACATTTGTGAACCTCTTGTCAAATGTGTCTGTTGTAGCTTTTTCTTGAAGTTTTCTTATACTTTTTCTTCTTTAGAAAATCAACCAACGAATATGCACTCTCTATAATAGTGAAACACTTCTCCTCCTAGATACAGCAAAATCTTTGTCCCTTTTAACATAAAAAATAACAACACATTATTTTTCCCCAAAAGAGGAACAAAACTGTAACAGCTATAAAGATATTCAGAAGAACAGAACCAGAGAATAATGTGGAAACTAGCTTTGCTATGACTGATAAGAATAATTCCATTAACAAGACAGTAGTCCTAATGCCTTGAACTCACTTTTCTGAGGCACAATTAACCAACAAGTGGCAAGGCTAAAAGTATATTTCAAGCCTTCCAGATCTTAATTCTGTGCCCTTGACACTGTGTCACCACTCTTCATCCATGTCTTTTATTTGCTACACAGATGCTTGTGCATTTATTCTCAATACAACCCACAAAAGTGCCCCCTTACTATTAATCAAATGATCTTCTAATATCATTGAGTAGGCATTTGCCAGGACACAGGACTGGGAATTGGGAGACTTCAGCTATAATATCAGTGTTCAGTAATCCGTGGTCACTGCACACCTCACTTAATTTCTATTTCTCCACCTCCTTCTTAGACCTTTCTTTTGTCCAACAAACATCTCACTTAGCATCTCCACTTGGCTATCTCACAGGCATATCAGCTTTACCATATCCAGAACTGAAATCTTGTTCTATTACCCCTCATTCTGTTTTCCCCCCAGCCTTTTCCATCTCAGTAAATAACATCTCAATAAGAAACGCTCCGTAGCTCGAGACAAAAAATTTAGAGCAATTCTTTATGACACACTCTCCCTAAATCCCAATATTAAATATTTTCTCAAATTATCTATATTCTGCTACCATAAGCCTATTCCAAGCCTGAATACCTGGTTTGATACTATTAATATCATGTTCCACTTCCCTCTCCATACCATTCTCTACATAGTACTGTACTTAAAATTTATTTAAAATGTAAATTGGATCATGTAATCACTTGCTTAAAGTCCATGAAAGTCTCCTAATTACTCTTAAAATAAAATTCAAATTCCTTTTTATTTAGGTCTATCGAGTCTCATCTTGTGCCACTCTTGCCTTCGTTGGCGATGCTCCTGACATACTGGTCTTTTTTCAGTTCCTTACTTGTTCCAAGTTGTTTCCTATCTCAGGGCCTTTGCACATGCTCTTTCTTCTGCCCAGATCACTTTCTCCATTGCCCCACATAGCTGGTTCATTCTCGTCATTAGGCTAAATATAACTTCTTAAAAGAGGTCTCCATTGTCCCATCCAATCTAAAATAAGCCTCCATCCCCTTATTCACTCTCAGCGTCACCAATAATTCTCCTTGGTAACACTCTATTATTTTGCTAGGGTTGCTGTAACAAAATACCACAAACCAGGTGACTAGACATGTACTGTTTCACAGTTCTGAAGGCTAGAATCTTGAGATCAAGGTGTCAAGAGAGTTGGTTCCTTCTGAGAGCTGTGAGGAAGACCGTTCCATGCTTCTCTTCTAGCTTCTGGTAGTTTGCAAGCAATCTTTGACATTACCCTGATATCTGTCTTCATGTTCACATGGTGTTCCTCCTGTGTTCATATCTGTATCTGAATTTCCCCTTTTTATAAGGACACCAGCCATATTGGATTAGGGGCCCAGCCTACTCCAGTGTACCCTCATCTTAAATTAGCTAATTACATCTGCAACGAAACTATTCCCAAATAAGATCACATCCTGAGGTACTGGGGGTTAGGACTTGAACATATGAATTTTTGGAGAGTACAAAATTCAATTCATAACAAGCACTTTTCAAAATGTATTATGTGTGTGTGTGTGTCTGCTTAATTTTTTAGTGACCATTTCCTCTACCAGACAGTTCATCTTTTACTTTTTTTTTTCACATAGATATACCCAATGCCCTCAACAGGTTTGGCACCTGATAGTTGATAAATATTTATTGTTTTTCTACACATGTAATTACATGACTTATAAAGTCTATTACTGTTCTGAATTTTGTGATTTTGCTTTCTCTATACCCAGTTTTATCCTTATAATTTTATCCAATGCCATCCTAGGGCAAAGTTTTCAAAATGTAAACCATATGTCAAAATAAGGCAAACATAAATTCTGTTTTGCTCTATAACTTCCTAAATAATTCAAACCAAAGTATATATGCTTTGAGAAAGGAAATGGAAGTATTGCCATAGTTCACTTGGTAATTTTTCAACTGACTTTCAATTTACTTTAGCTCTGAGGAATGAGACCTGAGAATAATAATATAAAATGTAACCCCACTATATATTACACTGCACAAGAGAAACTTGAGAGAACGTACCTCTACAATTCAAAATACCACTGGCTTATACCAATACTGTCCATGGAGGAATTGTCTTTCCTTCTTTTTATGTCCATCCCACTCCAACAAGAGCCCTGAATCCTGTAATAGCCTACTTCCTGAATAAACTGAATCCTGCATTTATTATAAATTTCCTCAGCCTTCTCTTACTCTCCCTTCTTACCAGTTCCATCTCCTATGCTGTCAAAAAAGCATGAGTCTCCCATTTTAAGAAGGCTTGTTTTAAATCTTCCAAATCTATTATTGGATCTGGTCTCTCAACTCAACCTCTTTGATATTTTTCTTCAGCCTCTTTAAATCAATCATGTCACCTCTGCTAGACGAATCTTCCAAAATTGCCATTTTCATTATGCCACTTCCCTGACAAAACTATATTGGTACCATATCACCTATTGGATCAGGTTAAAGATTCTAAGTCTCCATTAACTAGCCTCAGATTGCTCATCCCTTTTTTTAACTTCCACTATGTCTCAAACTTAAGCCATCTGCTTTATTTTTCCAACAACTCTTGCCAATTTCAACTCTCTTGCTTTATTTATGCTGCTTTTCCAAGTGAGAAAGACTTGCCTACTTCTTCCTGAAAAATCCAGCTCTATCCAGTCTTCAATTTCCAGCTAAGGAAGTTCTTCTCATAGGGTTGACTCTTCCAGTCCATAAAATCTTCTCTGTCTGAAATTCTGTAGCAATTTTATATGGGAAGCAAAGAGAGAAAATATATTTATTTTTAGTTAGATGAGTGAACATTAAACTTTTGGTTCATCTGTGCTTTTTGGCATTCTTCATATCTCAGTAAATAGACAACCAACTTCAGCACCATCCACAATTAAGCTTGAGCTACATGGAATCAATTAAGGCAAATCCTTAAACAAGACGGAGTTTATTTCATGTACAAACTATTCTCTTTATATTTTTGTTTTATACTCTTATTATTTTAATACCTAAGTACTCTCATCACACCAGCTAATGTATAAAGTAGGAACAATTGCAAGATTTCATAAGAAACAAATTACATCTAAAATAAACCTAGAGAAGGTCTATAGCACTTAGCAGAAAGCCTTCGCAAACACGTCAGCAGAAATCACAGAAATT